>NW_022589802.1:761221-779219 GCF_004348235.1 Phoca vitulina
GGGGGGGGGGGGGGGGGGGGGGTGTCGCTCTTGGGCTTACTTGCCCCATCTTTGCCTGCTAGATCCAGCAGGTGGCACACGTGCCCTCCCCCCAGTCTGTCACCATCTGGGAGGAGGGGCCTCTTCCACATCACCAGGATCTGCTCAGAGCTGCCCAAGCACTTGAGCACTCATAGCAGGGAGGTTTGGGAGGTTGGGGCTTGGTCACACTTGCCTTTCTTTCTGGGTCCCTCCAGTGACTTCCGCCCTGCTGACATAAGTCAGGTGTGTTGCTTCTCTCTGGTTCCGGGGGTTCTTGGGAGCTCCTTCCACTTCCAGGGCTCCAGCCCAGTGGGGGGCAGGCTGGTGTATAGTCAGGGGCTGAGACAGGGAAACCTGAGCCCTGGGCCACGAGGTCTGGCTGCTAATTTTAGAGAGCACATGTCATTGGAAACTCTCCCTTCCTGCCAGGAACCAGCAGCCTGGCTTTCCCCATACTGCCAGGGGCCCCTGGAGCCTCTCCGCAAACCAGGAAGCGTGGTGGGCATCTGAGGGCCCCTGTGTGCCCACCTCCCCCCCACCCCCGGCCTGGGGACTTGCGCCTCACAGGGACTCTGCCAGGGCCTGTGCCGGTGGGGGGAGCTCACCTTGTTTCTTACTTATCCCATGCCCTCGGGCTGTCTGAGCGGCTGGTTTCCACAAGGACCTTGGGAAAGCCGGCCTGGGAGCAGGCATCCAAGGCTGCTTTGTCTCCTCTGAGCAGGCACTTTATTGTGGAAACACTCTGCACAAAGCAGTCTTTCCCTGGTCCCCAGGGGTGCTCGTAGGTGCCTTCCTCATAGCTGTGGCCAGCCCGGACCTCTGTCTCAGGTGTGTGGGGAAAGTTCCCTCCCTCCTCCCCCACCACAGTTTTTACTGTTCGAGCTGTGCCTTTGTCCATTCCTCTCTCGTCCTGTCAGGTAACATTTCAAGGACAGGGCTGGCTGTCGGGGGAATGGAGCAGCGGGTGCCCCCCGGCTGCCACCTGCTTGACCCTCGTGACTGGTCTGCACCTGACACGTATGCCTGGGCCCTGGTTCTTCCTTTTCTGCTCCCCTGGCGCCGGAAGAGCTCGTTGTGGCTGCCTGTAGACTGTGTTTAGGAAGGGGGTTGGGGAGAGAAGAGAAGAGTCATTTGTTTTTCTGTCATTTGGCTTGGGAGTGGTTCCCTCCAAATTGAGAATGGGTGGTGGTTGCAAGCTTGGATCTTGGGGTCAGACAGACTGCAGTGGGGATTTGCTGTGGCCATTTTTGGCTCTTGACCTCTACCACTTGCCTTAGCCAGTTTCCCCTCTCTGAAATGGGGCAGTGATTGTGCCTCCCCGATCAGCTGGGCTGAGGATTTGGCCCAGAGGTTGGAAGTGCCCCCAGATGCTAGCAGGTCCTTTTTACCGGGGCAAGCCTGACATCACAGCTAGGAAAATGGTGCTGTGGCTTCTCTGGAAAATCTAGGTCCTCAGCTGGAAAGGGCTAGGTTCGGGGTCCTCCGGCTGTAGCTAGGCCTGGTCTGGGTGTCCTGTCAGTCTGTTACTTCCTGTACCTTTGGGACTGAAGGACAGCCGCAGGGCTTCGGGCAGCCGTTTTGGGGCAGTATTAATCATTCTGGTGGCAGAAGACAGCTCTCAGGCTCCACCTTTTCTCCACCTGTTGCCAGACCCAGGCTGGTGGCATCTTGCGTGGATGCCCTGGCAATCCAAGAGGACAGGTCTAGGCTAGAGGCAGGCTTGGGGCAGGAGCAATCAAGAGAAATTCATGCCAGTCATTTTCCCTGCTTTCTTCTCAGTTCTCTCTTCTTTTTCGATTGCAGCCTGCTTAGACGCCTGGTGACTCTCATCTCCCAGCAGGCTACGCTGCTGGCATCCAATGAAGCCTTTAAAAAGCAGGCAGAGAGTGCTAGTGAGGCGGCCAAGAAGTACATGGAAGAGAATGACCAGCTGAAGAAGGTGTGTTCTGCCTGCTGGACTCGGCCATGTGACATTCCCTATGGGCCCCAGGGCCACTGTTGGCCTGTCAGGCTGGGAAATGTGTGACACTGTGGCTGTTGGCAAAGCTGAGGGGTTGGGTAGAAGGTGAAGGGGTGGTTCTTGGTGGGAGTGTGTAGGGGAGGGGTCCGCGGGACTCGACAGGGAAAGGGGCACCCTCGTTGCTACCTTGTCTCTATGTGCTACACCCAGGCCAGACTCTTGCCTGATAAAGCTGACTCTCTAGTGAGCTGAGCCCTGTGCTGTGAACTATGGGCAGGTTAGCATAGAAGAATGCAGGATAAGGCCTGTGGTCTCCTGAGGATTGTATTAGCTGGGGACAAGGCAGGGACGGGAGGTGGCCAGTCTCAGAAGGCTTGTGCGAGGAGGTGAGTTGTGGGCTGGGCTGCGAAGGAGATGGGTAGATGGACTTGGATTCATTCATAGGCGGGATAGAGTTGCACGGGCAGGGATGAGTGTGGGGCTCCTGGCCAGAGTGAGCTATGGAGCCTGGGGAGAGGAACAGAGGTCACTGGTCAGTTGGGGGTGACTGGCAGAAATCTCCAGAAGAGAGTAGATTGAGTCATTGGCTGGACTGGTAAACCCTGCAGAGCTGCTGAGGAAGAGAGGCAGGGTGTTTGGCCTGTGCTGACATTTCCTAAGGGGCAGGTCCTGGGGCCGCTTGAGGAATCACACTCTGCAGGGAAGACAGAGCTGGATCGCCTGTCTCTCTCCCTCCCTCCCAAGTAACCCATGCCCTTGGCCTTCTGCCTAGGAAGCTGCTGTTGGCGGGGTCAAGTTGGATGGTAGGGATGCCGAGGAGAAGGTGGAAGAAGAGAACAGGAGCCTAAAGGCTGATCTGAAGAAGCTGAAGGACGAGCTGGACATCAACAAGCAAAGTGAGCATTGTCCTCAGGTGTCCCCCAGCCCCTGAAAGTCTGGAAGCTCCAGCAGTGGTGGTTGCCCCTCTTGTGCCAAAGTATTAATAACAAGCGTGCCCTTGGGCTCAGGAGCTGGGTGAGAACAAACGGCCCTCTGCTCGTGCAGCTTCTGGGCTCAGTGGTCTGGTGTCCGTCTGGTGGCCCAGGGAGTCCTGGATGCTCCGAGACTAACTCTGGAGCGTCTCGGCCAGCACCAGGCCCGGGGCGCGCTGCTCCCCACAGGTGCGGGCATCACCGGGGTCTTTGGGGCGGGGACAGAAAGAATGCGGGAAGCTACACCAGAGCTGCTTGCAGTGTTCCCGAAGAACCTGCTGTGAGTTCATCTGCTCCCTTCCTGAAGGCCCCTCCCAACCCGCTTTTAGCGCTCAGCTTTGAGGATGGGATTCTGCTCCTGCCTCCTGCTCTCACCTCAGCCTTTTCAGGCTGTCCCATGCCCTTAGCCTCCCTAAAGTCACCTGTGCCTAGGGCCACTTGGAGTCCCTCCGTCAAACGGGCCAGTGGGTCCTTGGTATTTTCCCGCTTCCCCCAGCTGTGTTGGCCAGCCCTCCTCCACTTAGGGGGCTCTCACAGTAGCCGGCAGGGGAGCTTTCTGGAGAGGAGTGCTCTCCTAGACAACCTCAATGGGGACATGTTCAGACTTATATCTGGTGTCTCCAGCAGGTGGGTTTTTCTTTCCCTGACCCTGTCTTTCTCTTTTCCTTTCCTCCTCATCTGCATCATCCCCAGAACTAGAGAAAGCTGAAAACGAGGCTCTGGCCATGCGGAAGCAGTCTGAGGGCCTGACCAAGGAGTACGACCGCCTCTTGGAGGAGCACGCAAAGTTACAGGTCAGCCGCACGTGTGGTCTGCTCTGTTGGAGAGGATCAGAGCTCCCCCCCCCCCCACACACCCCCGCACCCTCGCACCCTGAGCAGGCCCAGAGCAAGCCCATCCCCAGCCTAGCCTGCCTCAGCAGAGCCTTCAAGAGGCCCCAGTGGCAGGCTGGCTGCTTTCTCTCCTGCTCCCCCTTTCTTCCTCCATTGCTGCTGACTCTGGGTCTACAGAAGAGCCTGCCAAGCAGTGCTAGTCTGGGCCCAGCAGCTGGAACCCTTTCTCAGGCAGGAGGGGTGTGGCTTGGCAGATGGCAGCCGCTTGCTAAAGTGGCCTCAGCAGTGCGGTGGGCCCTCTGCACTGTGGTCTGCCCGGCCTCACGCTTGGAGTCCGTGTCTTTGAGGAGAGCTCTTTCCCTTACATGTGCACCTGGTTTGTGGTGCAGGGCCCGTGACTCTAGTCCAAGTCCATTGCAGGGAGAGTCTGCGACGGGCAGCTGGCCTTCTGTACATGGGCTGTGGGGGTGATACAGGGCTGGGGCCACCCACCCATCCCGTCCCCCACCAGACCTGTGTGAGTCCTCAGATTGGCTGAATCTGGAAGCTCAGGTGGCCTGGAAATTGGACCTGAGGGCCCGGTAAACACCCCTAAGTTCTGACAATTTGCCTTGTCGCTTGGTGGCCCAAATTTGGCCACCACAGCAGCCGAAGAGGAACAGCCCGGGCCCCAGAGGAGGACTGGTGGTGGTTTCAGTGTAGGGCGGGCTCACCGGCAGGACCCTTAAAAGATGTGCAGAACTGGGCAGGGCCTGAGCTGGGACTTGGGGGAGGGACTCGAAGGCCGGGCCTGCCATGGGCCCAAGATGGCGGTTGGGGTGGGGCCCTGCAGCTTGAAGAGCAGAGTGACAGCAGAGGCTCCCAGCTGCACCTCCCTGATTGGTATTAGGGTCGCAGCCTTTGTTAGAGTGGGGCCCCTCCCACACTGGCAGACCTTTCCCTTGCTCACCTGGTACCTGTCATTTGGGGAGAAGGCAGCCAGCTGGGCCTTTTGGGGTGGAGGGGCTAGGGGCTGAAGGGGAGGGGTGCACCCTGTCGACCCCTTGCCTTGTGGTTTCTGTCCCTTCCAGGCAGCGGTAGACGGCCCCACGGACAAGAAGGAGGAGTGAGGCTGCTCCTCCCTGCCTGCCACCTGGCCTGTGCCCGCTGCTGCCTGCAGCCCGGCCTCCCGGGTACTTCGGCCTGCCCCCTACCGCTTCCCGTCCCTTGGCGCAGCTTGCAGTCGCACGCTCTCCCGGCGCGCCACAGGGGACCCAGTTTCTGCCTGCTTCATGCTTCCCACTGGGTTGAGCCTTTTTTGTGTTGTGTGTTGTTTGGGGCTCCAGGGCCCCTTATCTCTGGTCCTGCAGGAGGGTGGATGGAGCAGGCAGAGTAGAGTTTCTCTTGGGGACAATAAAAGTTGTTATTATGTGACCATGGTTCGTGCGTGTAACTGAGGCTACCAGGAGGCCGCCTCTTTCTCCCATCACTGGAGTGACTAGGAAGGTGGTGGCAGGTAGCTCTGATAGAGAACTACCAGAGTCTTTGGTCCTGGAGGCTTTCAGGTTATTTTCTTTTAACTTATTCTAACCCCTAAAGGCTCCCTCATCCCAGGCTCGGCCCAGGCTCACACTTGCTCCCTCTGTCCCTTTGCCTACTGCTCCCCAGGCAGGCCCTGTTTTATGACCGCTTGGGGTGTGTCTGACCCGTTGGGTTGGCCACTGGGTCCAGGGAGTCTTGGGAGATTCCGTAAACTGCTGGGGCTTCTGGGTGGCAGAGTTACCTGCCTTCTCTGAGTCCTGTTCATCACATTTTAGGACAGATAGAACATGGCAGAGTGCCACCAGTCACTCCCGGCCCCACTTCTTCCTGAAGGTTTGCAGGATGACCTCTGACTCATGCCTACTAAGAGAGGAGACTTGTCCTTGACAGCGACCTACGATTGGCTCAGGGTAGAGCCAGGTGGTGGGGAGGGTGTCCCCTCTGCTGCCTGCAACCCTGGGAACCTTTTGGGCGTGCCTCCCTGCTTGGAGAGCCTGCTTTTGCAGTGGTCTCCCTCTTGGTGGTTCTCCTGCCAGCTAGCTTCAGTAGGTAGCCTCTGCTGAGCAGGGCCTAGTATTCAGGACCAGCCTGAGAGCCTGGGTGATTGGGGCTGCTGTGGCCCCTGTCTCTGATGCAGTGCTCATCCTTTGTTGGCCCTGAGGACTGGGCAGAAGGAGCAGGTTGGAGGTGTTTTCTTTTGGAGTTGGGGGGCTCCTGAAGATGTTAGTGCTAATGGCTAGCTTGTACTCACACTGCTCCTAACCCGGTCAGGCCTGGGCCAGTGGCTGCCTTCTCCAGTGTCCCCTCCCCCTCCCCATGCTTTCATGAGCAGCAAGGTGGTGTCTGATGGGGGGTAAGGGCGGGGGACTATGGGTGAGGCTCTGTGGTTGCTATGCTAAGGCTGAGGGATAGGCACACTTTTCCAGGAAGTGTTCCCTGACTACCTTGCCCTCCCTTGAGCTTGCCCTTCTATGAACTTCTAGAGGCCAGAGTCCAAACAATGTGTCTGTGGGTTTTTCCCTGGCCAGCTTCAGGCAGTCCCCGAACCCCCTTGGTGTCAGGCCCTGGGCCAGGTAGAAGAAAGTTGCACCATGCTGCTTTTGGTGTACCCCACCTAGTGGGGGGCGGGGGGGGGTGGGAAGACGGTGAAGGGGGCGACAGGTCAGCCCCGACTGGAGGGCCACCCACGGAAACTGGCCTCTAGGTTCTAAACACTTCTCTAGTAGCCTTCTGCTCTTGAGTAGGCCTGTGCCCCCCTTGTGCCCCGCCCCTGGCTGTGGTGACACCAAGTCCTGGGCTGACTGCTTTCCTTACCTATCACGCGCTAGATGGCCAGACCCCACGTCCTAAGCCCCTTCCACAGGGGCAGATTCCAGAGTAAATGGTGACTACCCACTGCTCTCAGGGCCCCAGCCAAGCAGTCCAACCTCTGTCGACATCTCTTTTTATGATGTTGATGTTTTCTGAGTCTGGTGCCATTGTGGCAGGTGGCTCGGAGGCTATTTGGCAAGAGGTGCCAAGGACCTGAGCCAAGGTGTGGCCATAGTTGGGGGAGTGGAGATGGTAAGGAGTTGGTGTGCGGCCAGGATGGGGGAGCAGAGTGGGCCTGAGGGTGACCCTAGGGTGCAGGCTCCATTCTGTGGGCTCGGAGGCAGGGGCTGTTGCTGGAGGAGTCGCCAGGGTGGGGCACGGTGTGAGGGGCCCGGGACATGGCTCGCGTGTCCCGCTGGGGAGGCGCCTCCACATGCCCGCACAGGCCCAGCTTGCGTTGCAGTCGGGCCTGCTCAGCCAGTGCTCCTTTCTGAGTTCTTTGGGGACCTGCCCCCCTGTCCTGGTTGTTGGTGGCCCTCAGAGCATGGCCCACCCTTGGCTGTATAGTTGAGGGCTAAAGCTCCTCCTCAGTAAGGGGGCCATGCCTTGCTGGAGAGCAGGGACTGGCCTGGGAGGGACTGCAGGGGGTAGCAAGCCGTTAACTTTTCTCTGAGGGGCCACCACCCCTCCCCAGGCTGGCATCCTGAGTGAGCACCAGGCTCCCAAACCTAGATGCACCATCCTACTCTCTCTGTGAATGTGGCCAGTCTGTGTGCCTCACAGAAGCAGACTCCTACAGCATCTTTGTGTCTGCTTTGAGGTTCTTCCACGTTGTAGCAGGTGTCAGAGTTTCCTTTTCTTTAAAGCCTTTATTTAAGTATAAATAAACTTGGGGCTTGAACTCACGACCCTGAGATCAAGTCACACGTTATTCCAACTGAGCCAGGCAGGTACCCCGTTTCTTTCCTTTTTAAGACTTACATGGATAGGCCATGTTTTGTTCATCCATTTCCTCCATCAGTGGACACTTGGGTTGCTTCTACTCCTTCTCTTTTAATCCCACTCCACTCAAGCTTTGGCTTGCACCCCTGCACCGGAACCTCTCTTGTGCAGGTCTCCAGGAGCCCGTTGCCAAGCGCAGCGAGCCTGCTGGGACCTCCCCCCCCCCCCCCCCCGTGACCGTCAGCAGCCCCCGGCGGGGTGCATCACCCCCTCCTCCCTGACCACCCCTCCCCGGGTGTGTGCGTGTGTGCGCGCGTGGGCACGGCTCATTCCCGTACCGGGAGGTCACCGTGCACCTGCACTGTCGGGGTCCCTCCCGGACCCCTGGCCGCCCCTCCTCAGTCTCCGCTGCCGGCTCCCTCTCTTCTCTGCCACCTCCGAGTGTCCCAGGGCCCCAGGGCTCGGTGCGTGGGCCGCCGCTCTCGGCCGCCCTCGGTGAGCTCGTGCAGGCTCAGGGCTTTCAGGGCCGTCTTTATGGGCTGAGAACCTCTATGTTCTCTCCAATCCATCCAGACTCTTTCTGGAACTGCAGACTCCTTGTCCACCTGCTGACTGGACATTTCCAGTGAGGTGATGTGTCTGGTACAGCAGGCCCTCAGTCAACTGCCACCATCCCCTCCACGCCTTCTCCCTCATCTCCCTGGGTGTAGGGCCTGGCAGTGCCACCCTTCCTGGTGCCCAAGTGCTCAGGGTCAGTCTCAGTCTCACGGGGTCTCCCCGACTCCTCTGAACCCCGCATCCCAGCCATCCACAGCTCCCTAATCTGAAGACTTGGCCACTATGTTACTAGCACCCTGGTCCCATCGCTGTCCGCGCCCCAGGTCCTGCTGCGGCCTTCTCCCCTGGCTGCCCCCGCCTCCTGCTCACCTGCCCCTCACTGCCTGTACTTCGGGAGGTTACCTGTTCAGCGCAGCATTTGGGCAACCTTCAGGAACCTCAGCGCCTGTGACTTCCCACCCACCTTCCCTGCTCTCGTGTCCGTCTCCGCCCTACCGTCAGCCTCCCTCCCCAAGTATGTCAGCTCCGCGGGGAAGAGGCTTGCCGCCCGCTTCCGTACCTGCTCTATTCCCAGGTCCTGGAACAGCGGCGGGCGCGGGGACCCTCAGAACAAACACTTGCCCGAGGCAGCAGCTCGAGGTGGGGAGGCCTCCCCACCACCCCTGCAGCCCCAACAGCCTCCCTCCCCCGCCACCCCTCCCTCGTGACAAGCAGAGGCAGAGCAGGAGCCAGCTTTGGAAAATGACATGTTTTTATTGCTATGTTTGCAGTGGCTTTTTAGCACAGTAAGAACGTCCCCGCTGGACCCCTGCCCTCACCCAGTCCCACCTCTCCGACCGATGTCGGGGTGGCGTGGGGGAAGCCTTTCTAGGGCCCACTCGGCTGTCTCGGGATCGGACGTGACACACACGTGGGTTAATTAAAGCTGCTACATGGAAGACTTGAGACGTGGGAAGTGCATCAGCTTTAAGCTCGCAGGTGGGAGCCATGCCCGGGATCCCTCCCCTGGCTGGTGCCCACCTCGGATCCCTGCAGTCGTGCCCAGCCCGGGGGGGGTGGGGAGGGGAGGGCAGGGTGCGGGCGAGCCTGAGCATGCCGGGGGAGCAGCCCCCGATCGCCGGGGTCACAACGCCGCATCTGCTTCACCCCGCCGACCTGTGGGCAGAGGGGGCGGGGGGGGTGCTCCTGGAGGCCCCCCCCCTCCCCCGGCCGTACACTCTTTCCACCCCAGTCTGGGGCCAGGGACTACACACGCACACCCACACGACAGACTCGCACGCTCAACAGCTTGAAGCTTTTGCCTATGAAAATTAGATCTCTAAGTTCACACTCCTTGGCTGGGGCAGAGGACTAAGGGGGTGCTGAAAGGGACAGGGAGTGGCAGGGAGAGGGACGTTGGGCTGTTTCCTCTTTAGAAATATACAAGCAGAAATCTCTTTCCTCAAGTTTTTATAAAATGTGCAAAATACAAGCCTCATGTGCCCACAGGCACAGTTTACACCTGGTATTCACCTTTGCTAAGAGAGGTCTAGGCTTCCCCTACATCCTCACGCACACACGCATTCGTACACAAGCTCACACAATTGATATTGGTGGCAATCGGCGCAGGAACCGGGAGGTCCCGTCGCTGGCTGGCTCTCTAAGCTTCTAGAAGAGGGACGGGGAGAGGGGTCTAGCCCCGCTGAAGTAGTCGCCTTGGTTCTGCTGCCCCTCCCTCGCCTTCCTGCTCTCCTCTGCTGCCCGGGTCCCCCAGCTGTCACTGCTGCCTCTAGGGGGGAGGGGCCGCCCGAGGGTGCGGCGGGCAGAGCCCGGAGAGGCAGGCGTGGTGGGGCTGGGGGAGACGCTTCTGCGGCGGGCACCGGGGGGAGGGCGGTCGGCAGGGCCTGGGAAGCAGCGTGTGTACCAGCTAGGTGGGGGGGCGGGGGGGGGAGGCGTCTATTTTTGGTGGGTTGTGATATTTTTGGTGTTTTATTAAAAATGGAAAAAAAAGTTATTTTAGTTAGCACTCGTGGTGCTTCGTCCCCACCCTCCCCAGGCAGACCCCAAAAGTGTCAGGGAAAGGCAAGCCCCCTGGAGGGGTGGGGGGGGCTAAAGCAGGGGCTGCTATGGCTACAAGAGGGTGAGCTGGTGATGGGAGCCGGGGTGCCTGTCACATGACGCTCTCTACCACCACCACCTTGCTGCTCTCGGACACTGGGGTCAGGGTGGTCAGGCCCCTGACGTCGGAGTCCTGAGCTCTATACTCCAAGTGGTGGAGGCCCCACACAGGCTGCGTCAGGTGCTGCCAGCGCTGCAGGAGAGAGGGGGGACACGTTGAGTCCCTGGGCCATGGCGGGGGTGGGGGGGGAGTGCACATGCTTGCCCTCGGCCTCTCTGCACTTGCCGCCACCTGCCACCGGCTGGGGACCAGGGCCCCTCCTCCCGTGGGTACTGACCACACCCCACTCTCTGGACCAGGGAAAGGGGTGAGAGGCTAGGGACAGACCTCTCCTCCCGCCTCCTCCCCCCTCCCAGTGACCTCAGTCCCCGGGGGGGCCAGCGTTCCTTCCATCCACCCCACACCCCCCCAGCAGGCCCCGGAGACTCCTAGCACAGTGGTTACGTCCTAGTGGGCGGGAGAACGGGCACTCTGGAGGTAATGCCTTGAGCCGGTGCAAGGGAGGGACTCGAACAGGGGAGAGGCGGTAGGGCAGACTGACCTCAGCCATGGTCCCCTTGGCCCTGAGGAGGCAGCCCAGGAGGTGGAGGGGCACGCACAGCATGGAGGAGAGAGCGAAGCCCCAGCCCATGGCCTCGCCCCACCATGGATACACGTAGGTGTTGTTGTAGACCAGCGGCTTGTAATACACCACGTTGAAGATGAAGATGCCCTGTGGGTGAGAAGCCCTGCTCTCAGCCGGTGGCGGGCCCTCGGCGTCCCTCCCCCTGCTCAGCCTCCCCTGGCCCTTACCATGCAGACCAGTGGGGTGAAGAAGGACCAGCACCATTTCATCCAGGGGCAAGGTCGGTACCCGATCATGCAGGCAACGTCGTCCATGAACCGGTCGGCTCCTGGGGCGGGTGGGGCAGGAGGGCTGGAGCTAGAGACCCTGCTGGGGGGGGCGGAGGGCCCCCCTCCCCAGAGACCCTGCTACGGGGGGGGGGGGCCTCCCCGCCCAGGCCCCACCCTCGCCCCGCCCCCCGCCTCGCCTCGCCTCGCCCCGCCCCTTGCCCCAGACCTACCGTACACCCAGGCGACCACCACGCACTCCCAGAAGGCCTGCCAGAGCAGGGTCGTGCCGCTGGCCGAGTAATAGTCAAACAGCTGGAAGACATACATCCCGCCCTGGGGACAGAGCCGGGTCAGGGAAGGTGGCAGGCGGCCGGAGCCCAGGGGCGGCCCCCACCCCGCCCCCACTCACATCAGTCACCATGGAGAGGTCGATGACAAAGCAGAGGGCACAGCAGAGGGCCACAGAGATCTCCCTTTGGAAACGGAAGTAGTAGGAGGCCGGGAGGAGGTCGAGCAGGCCGGTGATGAAGCCTTCCACACCTACAAACTGTGGCCAGGCGCTGAGGCCACGCCCCTCCCCCTCCCCGCCAGCCCTCTTCCCTACCCCAGTGCTCCCCCACCCCAGCCAGCCCCCTCTGTTCTGTCACCCCACCTACAAACTATGGCCAGGTACTGAGGCTGCACCCCTCCCCCTCCCCGCCAGCCCTCTCCCCTCCCCAGTGCTCCCCCCCCAGCCATCTCCCCTCCCCCAGTGCTTCCCCCCGCCCCAGCCAGCCCCCTCTGTTCTGTCACCCCCTGCAAACCTGGCTGTCCAGGCCAAGCAGCAGCAGCATGAAGAAAAACAGGGCAGCCCAGAGCGGGGCCACAGGCATCAGCGTGACAGCCCGGGGGTAAGCGATGAAGGCCAGGCCAGGCCCTGAGGGGGAAGGGGCAGAGTTTAGTCAACAGGTGTGCTCCACCCGCGTTCCACTGTCGTCCTTGCTTGCCCCCCCGCCCCCCCCCCCCCCCCCCCCCCCCCGCCATCGTCCCAAACGGATGGAGGACTCTAGGGCATCCCGTGGCCGAGGGCCCTTCCACTCGGGTCAAGGTGTTGCTGGGTGTCACTCAAGCCCCTGAGAGTGGACTGTCTAACTCAGACTCCTGGTCTCTTATCCCAGCTGCTGCTGCGGTCACAGGTCCCTGTGAAGCCCGCAAAGGCCCTCCTCTCCCTGGGCAACCCTCTGGCAAACGTGAGGGGCGGTCAGTTTCCGTAGTGTGGTGGTTGATCACGTTCGCCTCACGAATGTGAGGGGCATAGGCCAAGGCCCTGGGGATGGGTGGACGGGAGCTCCAGGCTCCGTGTGGCCTGGCCCACGAAGGCTCCGGCTCTGAGCTGGCCCCGAACAGCTGCTCAGCCGGGCCTTCCTCTGGCCCAGAGCGACGGACGACGCGACGGGTCCAGTGCGCACTTCTCTCATCTCCCAGACTTGCCTCTTTGCGCGCGCGCGCGCGCGCGCGCGTGTGTGTGTGTGTGTGTGTGTGTGTGTTCATGAACATGGTACGTTAGGACGGCGGCTGCAGCCTGGGGGCCGGGCTAAGGGGTGGGGTCTTTACCTGACTCCGCCACCTTGGAGATGTGCACGCCCTGCTCTGCGGCCATGAAGCCCAAGATGGAGAAGACCACAAAGCCAGCAAAAAAGCTGGTCCCGCTGTTGATGAGTGCCAGGATGATGGCGTCCCTGGGGGCAGAGGGGCCGCGCGGGCTGGTTAGGCTACCTGCTGCCCGCGGGCGGGCAGGCGGATGGCCGGGCGGGGGCACCTACTTGTAGCAGTTGTTGTTGAAGCGGTTGTAGCTGCCCAGCGCCGTGAGGGCCCCCAGGCCGATGGCGTAGGAAAAGAAAATCTGGGTCCCAGCATCTATCCACACCTGCGGATGGGCCGGGCAAGGGAGGATGTGAGGGAACCTGCCGGCCTGGCCCGCCCCCTCATCCCGTCCGCCCCCCACCCACCCGCGCCTCCCCCTCACCTGAGGGGACCCCAGCTTCGACCAGTCAGGCTTGAGATAGTAGATGACCCCATCCAAGGCGCCAGGCAGCAGCACTCCACGCACCAACAGCACGACGAGGACCACGTAGGGGAATGTAGCGGTGAAGTACACGATCTGGGGGGCCAGGCTGCTCAGAGGGGCCCTGCGGCACCCGCCTCCCCCCTTAGGGGCCCCCCGCTCGGCAGGACGGCCAAGTGGGCCACCCTGCCCCCACTACAGCATGGCGTGTTCTGAGGTCTAGAGGGAGGCCGGCATGCAGTCCCCCTTCGACTCCTCAAAGCCTAGGCTCCTCCCAAAGGAAGCTCAGCGCTCCGCTGGAGAATCAGCCACCCCATGGCAAACACAGGTCAGCGGCAGAGGGAGGGGAGAGGCAGGGCCTTCCCCAGGCAGGGAGCGGGACATCAGCCTGGGGGCAGATCCCATGCCTCCCGTGGCGCCCCTCCCCCGACAGCAGGTCATCCCGTGCCCCGCCCCCTCCCCGACAGCAGGTCATTCTCTGCAGAGTCTTTGGTAGGCGGGATGAGACTGGGCCTGCCAGAGATGGTGGCGAGGGCCACATGGACCCCAAAGACTTCTGCCTCCTGTCCAGGCCGAGCAGAGCAGGACAGGCAGGCAAGGGACAGCCATAGCCCAGGTCCCCCCCCCCCCCCCCCCAGGCCAGCACAAGAGAGAGCGAGTGAGGAACAGAGAGAAGGTGGGGCGGTTGGGGAGGGCCCCACACGGGCAAGGGGCAGCTGCTGCCTGGGCTTCTCCCCACCTCAGGAGGGAAGGCTGCTGGGCTTGACTCTGGAGGGGCGGGGAGGACTATCCAGGCATGGGTGGGGATCGAGTGGTCTGGATTCAAGGATCTGCTCCCTGCTCAGGCCCTGGCCCTGGCGACCTCCTGTTGCAGCAGCGGTCCTTGGCAGAGACGCCCCTTCTGTCCCCCATGCCCCACCATGGCCCTGCCATCACCATCCCCCCCCCCAGCCCTGCGGGCCTCCAGCCGTACCTTTCCTGTCGACTTGACGCCCTTCCAGACACAGAAGTAGACCAGCACCCAGCAGGCCAGCAGACACAGGGTCACCTCCCAGTTGAGGGCCCCTGGCACCTCCAGCCCCCCGGAGAGCCGCAAGACTTTGTTCCTGAGGGAGGGACAGCCCATGAGGGCTGTGCCAGCAGAGGGCCAAGCGCCTGGGAGCTGCCCCAGGGGTGGTGCTCCCCGCCCTGCAGCCCTCGAGTCCAGCTGGGCCCACCCCCAGCCTGCAGCCCCGAGGTTTGTGCCGTGTGTGAGCCTGAAGCCCAGGAGCCGCAGGCCAGAGCCAGCAGGACTGGTAGCCGGGCCCCACGGCCCCCTCAGCCTGCACGGTGGTGATCCCTCCTCCCCGGCTGGCAGGCACAGTGGAGTGACAATGCCTGGGACTGAGAAATGGTGAAGGACCAAGGCCAATCCCTTCCAGCTCCTCTAGAGACTGTGCTGGGGGCTCCCTGAAGACAAGCAGGGCCTGGGAGTGACCCCTGCTCTGCGTCCCCTCAGGGCTGAGCCCCAGCATGCATAGACTTGCAGACTCGGGCCCTGTGTGGAGCCCAGAGAGAGGGACAGGCAGAGCCTGGCCCAGAGGCGCCTGACTCACTCCCAGAACTCGATGACGGGGGACCGGCGGTCAGCAAGCTGGTCACATGTGAGGTTGGCCAGGCTGGCATTGGCACAGTCTTCATGGCGGAAGATCTCCACGCAGTCGGGAGTGTTCCAGGTATGGCCACATGTGGCCCAGGGCAGTGCGGTGGTGAAGGATTTCACCAGGTAATAGAAGCCCCAGGCCAGCACCATGATGTAGTAGGTGTTGCAGTAGAAGACGATCACCATGGAGGCGTAGCCCAGGCCTAGGGAGGAGAGGAGTTTCTGTGTGGGCTCTTCTCTATAGCCACCCCCCCTTATCTACCCTACCAGGCTCAAAGAAGTCTCCAGAGCACGACTGAGAAGATCTGGTGGGAGGACGGTGGGGAGTGGGAGGACAGCAGATGCAGAGAGCCCCCTGGACCCTCCCTTGTGCCAGTGTCCCAACACCAGGACAACTCCCCAGTCTGTACCTGCCCCTGCTCCTGGCTTCACCTCCTGCATCCTCCCTTGAGCCCTCCCCTCTTGCCCCAATCTGAGCATGAAGTCCCATAAATTCCCTAGCCTCACACACCTGTCCCCTTCTCTTGGGTCCCACTGCCACCACAGCGGTTGAGGGAGGGCCAAGCCTCCACCTGGGTCCCTAGTGGCCTCCAGTACTCAGCAGCTGGGGGCTTTCTGGTGACCTGGGGCCATACGGGAGACAGTCACCCTCTCAGCAGGCAACCTTGGCCAACTACTTCACCTCCCTGAGCCCTGGCTCCCCCAGGGTCCTTCCTAGGGCCTTGAGAAATAATGGGGACATACTACACACACTCAGAAGGAACTCTAAAGTGACCTTTGACAATAGTTCTTCCCTTCAGACCCTGAACTCCATGGCTCCCGTCCAAGCTCCTTAGGTTGGCCCTCTGGCCTTGGGGGAACAGGCAGTGTCTCGTGCTGTCAGCTCTCAAACCCTCTGCTCGGGCCCCTGGGGGGACCCAGCGTGCTTGGCAGGGCCTGGGCATCCTGGCCTCCGTGGAGAGGCCAATCCCCGACTCCAGTCCCCATCTGCCCAAGGTCACTGGTGGTCTGCAGGTCCTCCAGCGTTCCCTTCACGACTTGGGGGGCACCAGTGGGACCCTGGCCTGGTGCTGAGATAGGACAAGATTTCTCAAGTGGGCCCCAGCTTTGCCCTAGCAGTGGGAAGGGGGAGGGGTCGCTGAGGGAGAGGACAAGAGGGACTGGCCTGGGGCTGCTCACCTTTGAACAGGGGGCAGATGTTCCAGACGTTGATGCTGCCGGCCTTCATGAACTGGCCCAGCGAGATCTCCAAGAAGAAAATGGGGATTCCTCCAACCAGGGCGATCAGGACATAAGGGATAAGGAATACACCTGGGGGAGGAAGGAGAGGGTGGGCACTTGTACAGGGCAGCCCTTTAGCCCCTGGCTGGCCAGTGCAGCTTTCGGAAGCCCTGGGAGGTCAGGGTGGAGCCAGCTCTGGGCCCCACCCTGGCCCCATCATAACTTCCCGCGGCGTGAATCAGTGCAGGGGGTGGCCACTGACTCAGAGGTGCAAGGTGAATAGCCTTGTGGGGAGAAGGGGGTTGGAGTGTTGGGAGGGCTGTGGCAGTCCCTGGGCCCTTACAGCCCTGTTTCTTGGGTTGGGGGGCCCTATACCCACAAGGCTTCTGGCCTCACAGTCACCTAGGGTGACCTAACAGGCATGGAGGACACATACACCGTGGTGTCGCAGTTCCCTGTTTGCTAGGCAGCACAGAAGAGAACGGTGTGTTCGTGTGCGTGTGTGCATGTGTGTGTGCCATGGCTGGTACTCCGGCCTGGGGGACTGTCTGGCTTGGGCAAGGACAGGGAGCTCCGGATTTCCCTGCCCCCAGGCAGTTGCCTGCAAGTGTGATGGTCCACGGCAGAGAGTGGGTAGGTGGGTGGGTGGGTGGCAGTCCTTCACCAGGGGGCGTAAGGGGTATCTGGAGGTGTCGGTGATCAAGGACGGGGACACAAAGTGGGGTACAACAAGCTCTGGTGAGCCTGGCTCTGGAGACCACAGGCCAGAGGTGGGGGGTGGGTAAGGGGAGCTGGGCACCATCAGCCCCTGTCTGCTCCCCTTTCCTCTCCAGGTCCTCTACGGAGGCCCCTGCTCAGCTTTGCACTACTCAGAAGTCAGGCCTGGCCGCAGCTTGCCCAGCTCCTGGTCCCAGCATCCTTCTCGTGTGTGACCTTGGGCCAAGGCCTTCACTCTGGGCCTCAGTTTCCCACCCATCACCCAGTCGCTATGGCGTTGCCCCCACCCCAGCGCTGCTTTGCAGTCACACGACGCGCGGGTGCCTCTCACTGCTGCTCAGCTGGGCTGGGGCAGGCGAGCACGGGGTGTGCATGCAGTGTGTCCAGCGGCGGCGCCAGGCGGCCCAGGCCGCAGGCTACCCAAGCCTGGCTCAGGCACCCAGTGTTCCGGGCCCAGGCTGGAGGGGAGGGGAGGGGAAAGGAGGGGAGGGGAGGGGAGGGGAGGGAGGGGAAGAAGGGAGGGGAGGGGAGGGGAGGAGAGGGCGGGGGGAGGGACAGAGTAGCCCATTGTGTGTGTGTGTGTTCGTGTGTGCACACGTGGGGGCCCCACACAATGTGCCACTTGTGTGCCCGAGCAGCGGAGGCAGCCTGGGCTCCTCACCTCTGGAAGCCCCCCCAGGGGGCAGGCCTCGCCTTCCCACCTCAGTGGCCAATCACTCCGGGGGAGCCCCTGCACCAGGAGTCGGGGGGAGGCCGTCCTGGGGCTTCAGCAGGAGGCTCCCCGGCCCCCTCCCCCCACACACTGCCAGGCACATGACCGGCTGGGGGGTGGAGGCCGCCAGCCGGGGCCACCGAGCGGCAGTGGCCCGCGAGGGGCGGCCTCCGGCCCCCCGTACCCCGGACTTCGGCCCTGCGCCCCAGGGGGGCCGGCGGCGGCGGGGGGGGGGGGGGTAAGGGAAGGGGGCCCCTGGCCGGGAGGAGCCGGGCCGCGGCGGGGCGGGGGCGCTCACCTCCGCCGTTCTTGTAGCACAGGTAGGGGAAGCGCCACACGTTGCCCAGGCCCACGGCGAAGCCCACGCACGACATGATGAAGTCCATCTGGCGCGTCCAGGTCTCACGCGGCGGCACGGCCAGGCGGCCGCCGGGCGCCCCCAGGCCCGCGGGGCCGTCGCCCTTGGCCGGGGCCCCGTCGGGCCCGGGCGCGATCAGGGGGCCCTTCTTCTCGTCGCCGGACACGCTGTAGATGCCGTTCTCGGCGCTCTTCT
>NW_022589802.1:779619-936914 GCF_004348235.1 Phoca vitulina
CGCCCGCGGCTCCGGCGGTGGCGGCGGTGGCGGCGGCGGCGGCCCGGGCGCGCTCGCCCCTCCTTCCCGGCGGCGGCGGCTCCAGCCGCTCTCGGGGCCGCGGGCCGGCTCAGCGACTCGCCACCGCGCTCCGACCGTCCCTCTCGTTCCCGGTCCGATCGGCTGCCGCTTAAGAACCGACTCCGGGGTGATGTCACTGTCGCCCCACCCCCACGACCGGGCTGGTCCCCCTCCCCCTCGTCCCGCCCTCCCCGTCACTCCGCCCACCTTCTCCTTCCCTCCTCCCGAGGAGGAGACGCCACTCCAGCGGGAAGCAGGATGGCTGCTACCTGGGGCGCCGGCCAGTACCTCCTCCCCAGGGACCGGGCCGCGCCTGACCCCAGGTTCACCTGGGCCTGGCTGCCGCCCAGATCGCCCCTCCTAACCTGCCCTTCCTGGTTCTAGGAAAGCCACTTCCCTGGCTGCCTTCCAGCCATCCTTGGCCCCTCTCTCGTCTTCTCCCCCATCCTTCCAGTCCGGCCCGTGCCTCTGACCCCTCTCCCGACTCCCAGCTAGGGCCCGGGCTGGTGTCGGGTGCCAAGGCCTACCGCTTCCCTGCTCCCTGCACCAGAGGGACTGTGCTCAGTTGGAGTGGGGCTCTGCCTCCAGGTGTGCTGGGGGGCTTTGCCAGAGGCACCACCCTGCCTCCTCCTGGCATTCAGCGAAGGAACCCTGAAAGCTGGAGGTCAGGGTCCCAGCTCTTGGGGTGCCAGGTCTCAATGAGTCTCCTTGGTGGATAGAGACAAGCCTGCTTGGCAAAGCTACACTTTGTCACCGAGGAGGGGTGGTAGGGACCCTTGCTGCCTCCAGTCTCCTGCCAGATTCTGGCACGAATAGGGGAAGGCTGCCCCCTGGTGCCTGTCAGGTGCACAGACCCTCCCCCAAAGGCCTTGGCTGGGAGGCCCCAGCTCCCCACCTGCAGAGCTTCTCTCCCCAGGGACCCTCCGGCCTCCCTAGCAAGGGTGTTTGGCCGCTTCCCCACCAGCCGCTTAGCAGAGCCAAGAGCAGCCATGGGATGGGGAAGGAAAGGGTCACTGTCCTGGCGTAGATGTGAAATGAGGCGCCCACCCCCAACCAGTCCCAGACTTTGATCACCAGGCTGTAGTCCCCAGATGGCTCATCCCGTTAAGCTAAACCCTCAGCCATCCGGCGGCTTTAGGAAGAAAAGCAATTCTGGCCCGAGCCAGACTGAGCCTGCTGGGTGAGGGAGGGGCAGCACCTCCACCCAGGATTGTTGGAGGGGCCTCCAGGGGCCTCTGTGGGAGACAGGCAGGGTGGCCTGTGCTTAGGTTGGGTGGGGGCGCAGGGGGCTTGGGGACCCTCGAGGCAGCAGGGCTGCACTGCTCATCAGAAGACCCTAACCTGAGTTTTCTCTGGCCCAGTCTCAGAGTGAAGCTGGTCTAGAGACAAAGAGGCCATAGAGAAGTACGTGACCCATAGACGGCCTGGAGGAGTGGGGGCCACCCGGGGAGCAAGAACAGAGGGGAACTGCAGGGAACCGCAAGCACCTCTGTGCACATCTGAGAGGAGACTTGTGGCGGGGGACGGGGCGGGGGTGGGGCGGGAGGGGCGCGGGCGCAGGGAGTGCTTGCTGGAGTGAGGGCGGTAGCTTCGGGCAGAGGTCGCACAACGCCCTGAGGAGCAGGGGGAAGTGAGGACGTGGCCGGGTGCAGGCAACTCTTTCGAGAATTTATGGGCAGGCGGGGGGCACTTTGGGGAAGTGGCTCAGCTGCAGGGAGGGCAGAGCGTGAAAAGGGCCAGGCCTCGGAGCCTGAGAAGGGCCTTCAGGAGCCAAGGGTGGGGACTCTTCTTTCCCCTGGGAGAGGAGGCCAGTTCAAAGGCCAGTGGCAGAACTGTGACCAAGCTGCCACCAGAGGCTCTGTGAGGTCAGAGGCTGCTGGGAGGGAGGGTGGCTGGGCCAGGGGCTGAGAATGACCCGTGTGAGCTCTAGGACTCCTAGGACCACGGCCCCTCCGCTCCAGGGGGGCCCTCACGGGGTGTCTCTAGACACATATAGGCCTCCATATCTGGGGGGTGCACCCACTCCAGTCTTCCTCATGATGCCACCACCCCCATGGCTCCCCTGGATCCCACTAGTGGCTTCCTCCTCTCAGCAGCACACATCTGACCTGTCCCTCCCCATCTGCTCTGCTCTGGGCTTTTCTCTGAGCTAAATTCCTTTCCAAGGTGTGCAGAATTGGGCAACAGCTGGCCTGGGGGCTCCCCCAGCACTGAAGAGCAGTGTGCCTGGCGAGCTGACCTCCCTGTGCCTTGGCCCGTGCGGGGGGGGGGGGGGGGGGGGGGGGGCGCCGTCTGGGTTGACCTCTCTCTGACCCTGCAGACAGCTCAGCTGCCACCTGTCCCAGGAGGCCAGGGAGGGGGGCGCGCATCCTCACCGGACCTGGCGCTGCCTCCCGCGCCCAGCCAAGGTGAGCTGGACTTCTGCGGTGCATGAAGTTCACGGACCCAGCCTCGCCTCTGGCCAGGATGAATTGGCAGGAGTTGTCCAAAGGGGGAGCTGGAAGCCTGAACCCTGGCCTCTGGGGTGCTGACCCAAGCCGCCTGTGCTTCCCAGCGTCTGAGCTGGGAGAGACGGATCCGTTCCTGGGGCAGCTCACATGGCGCGCTGACCACAAGCAGAGGGATTTTCGGCCCTCGGTGGGTGCTCAGGGCTTTGCAGAGGTCTGTCTTGCCACCCCCCCCCTCCCCGGGCAGTAGCTACTGGGGGTGAGTGCGGTGCTGAGGAGGGCCAGGAGGCTGCCTTCTGGAGTTCCGGGCCCTGTGAAGCTGGCTCCTGAGCTCCTAAGTGAGGAGCAAGGGTTTCCCCAGGGCAGAAGGCATGGGGGGCCCCCTCTCAGAGCCCAGCTAGGCTGGGGTTGGACGGGGAGCCGAGGACCAGGGGGAGGGGAGAAGGAGAGAGCTGGAGGAAGGGCAGGAAGGGAATGTGAGCCGAAGGCTCTCATCGTTCGGGGAAGCCTGGGGTTTCCAGCTGGGGCTGGACCCAGTGCATGCAGTGACTGGGGCTCCAGGGCTCCTGGGGTCTCAATGGCCGGGGGAGAGGGGGGGCGGCTGAGTGAGTGTATGGGTGGGAGGACACCCCACCCTGGGGTGGCCCGTTATCCTTGTTATCCCAGGAGAACCTCGGCAGCTGGAAATAGGGTGGGGTCCAAAGGAGCTTTGGAATTAAAATTAGCTGGGAACAAAGGGAAGGCCAGAGTCCACCTTGAAGGGCTTTGTGCTTTCAACAACTGGGGAAGGGAGAGCGGCTTGAGGCCACTCCCAGGGCTGGGGACTGGGGGCTTGAGAGGGTCCCCAGCTCCAGGGAGGGTCAACCTGACCCTCCACGCCTGCCCACAGGCACACCCAGGTTCCTGTCTTACTGACACCCTACGTGAGTGAAAGGCGGCTTCAGCTGCTTCCATTCTGACCTCAGACTTGCCAGTTGGGTTCTTCTCTCCAGCCGGTCTCTTGGCTCAGGCGGAAGACCTTGAGGGCAAAGCATCCCCAGATGGGAACCGAAACTCCCCTCTCCAGCAGAGGGACAGCCCCGAGCCAGCAAGGCCCCGCTCAGAATTTCATCCAAGGATATGATCCGTTTGACCCTCACTACCCACCAGCAGTACCACTCACCTTTGTCCCACGTTTTTCTTGTATAAACCTGGAAGTATTTTTGGCATTTTGGAAACAGTCTTTGAGATGCTAGTCTGCTCTCTTCCTGGTGTTGGCCTCCCTGAAATAAGCTCCTTTCCTGTTTCACTGCCACTCGTTTCTCTGGGACTCCTGAGCCAGGTGCTCCCGCACCCCGGCGCCTCGACCACACACTCTATTACAATAATCAACCAGTATTGCACATTGTGATTAACCAAAGTCCATAGTCTTAACTCAGGTTTCCTCGGCTTACCCCTGATGTCCTTTCCTGTCACATCCTAGCAAGGCTCCATGCTCTCAACATGACTCACCACTGTCCACATCGACCTCGGTCACCTGGCTGGGGTCACGCTCGTTCTTGGCATGTCTCCACTTTAAATTGAGTCTCTGCCTTTCCAATCCATCCTTTTTGGAAGGAAGTCACTCTGTGCAGCACACACTTGAAGAGTCAATTATTTAGAATTTTCTGCACAGAGTTTGTCTCTCCCCCCACCCCATTTATTTATTTGATCATTTATTTGTAATAGTGGATATTTATTTTATACTTTGGATGACAACCCAGTACTACTTTATTTATTATGTTGCTCATATTGTCCCAGCTTTGACGACTGGGTGCTCTTTCAGTTGGCTCCTGTGTTCCTTTGTCATAGCCCCATCACTCTCTGTGTGTGTGAGCAAGAGAGAGGAAGAGAGAGAGAGAGCGCGCGCGTGAGAGAGAGCACAAGGAGCACACTTCCCTTCCTTACCTTCCGGCATTGTAAATTGCTCCAGGCTCATCCTGTATATTTCCTGTCCCAGCCCTAGACTGAGCCATTTCTCCAAGGAGCCCTTTATAGGAGAAAGCTATTAGAAACCATGGTCTTGGCCCTAGTGTGCTCACTGTTACTGGGGTGTTACTGCTTCTAGGCTCTCTTCACTGACAGAGCAAGGAAATGTATGTGTACACTAACACATACCTATAAACATACCTCTATATTATACCTAAATGTAGTTTATAACAGATTGATACATAGAGATAGATACAGTATGTGCATCTCTATTATACGTTCTCTATATACATTTTGTATATACATATGCATCTGTATATTAAGGTAAACATCAGTTCAAACTGATGTCTCCAACTATGATCCATTACCACATGGATTATTCTAGCACCTCCCCTTGCTTGTCTGTATCATCCCACTCAAACAGTGAGAAAGCTGGCTCCCAGCATCTGCCTTCCATTTACTTAATTGTTTAATTCCAGTGTGCATGTAGAGTGGTTTCAGAATTGTTAACTCTTACCCTTGTGGGGAACAAAGTTGTCAACTGGAGCACAGTGCTCCCTTTGCCTTTGGTCTTTCAGACCCCACTCATTTCCGAGTGACTTACCCCAGCCCCTTTCCCCCGTCCCCTTCAGCGAAGTGCTTTCGTGCATTTGTAATACACCTAGATTCTTTTGTCATAGTCTGCACTCCTTCCTGAGATCCCCTCATTTCCTAAAGGATTATTTTGAAATTTGCAGATGTTAAGCTCTGCTCTTTCTTCTGTACACTTCTCTGGGTCATGACTTATCCAGGGTCTCCGCCATCAGAGCACCGCACAGAGGAGCTTCACAGCCCTAAACATCTCCTGGGCTTCCCCTAGTCAAACATCACCCCCGCTCTCAAACCCTGGGCAACCACTGATCTGTTTACTCTCTCTATAGCTTTGCTTTTTCTGGAATGTCATATAAAGGGGATCACGCAGTGTGTAGCTGTTTTCAGACTGACTTCTTTCACTTAGCAGTTTGCAGTATGTATTCAAGAGTCATCTAGGGGCACCTGGGTGGCTCAGCCGATAAGCGCCTGCCTTTGGCTCAGGTCATGATCCCGGGGTCCTGGGATCGAGCCCCAAATCGGCCTTCCTGCTCTGCGGGAAGCCTGCTTCTCCCTCTCCCACTCCCCCTGCTTGTGTTCCCTCTCTCGCTGTCTCTCTCTCAAATAAATAAATAAAAAATCTTAAAAAAAAAAGTCATCCATTTCTTCATGACTTCACAGCGCTTCCATTGTCTGGATGGGCCAAGGGTTTTTTTTTTTTTTTTTTAAAGGTTTATTTATTTATTTATTTGAGAGAGAGAGAGAGGAGGGGCAGAAGGAGAGGGAGAGAGAGAATCTCAAGCAGACTACCCACTGAGCACAGAGCCTGAAAGACACGGGGTTCCATCCCAGGACCCTGAGATCATGACCTGAGCCGAAGGCAGATGCTTCACCGACTGAGCCACCCAGGCGCCCCTGAGTTCCTTGTATATTTTGAATACCAGTCCTTTATCAGATATATCTTTTGCAAAGATTTCCCCCCAGCCTGTGGTTTGTCTTCTCATTCTCTTTGACAGCGTTGTTTGCAGAGCAAACATTTAAAATGTTGATATAGTCCAATTTCTCATATTTTCTTTCATGGGCCATGCTTTCCATATTATATCTAAAAACTCATCACCAAGCCCAAGCTAAGACAGATTTTTCTCTTCTGTCTTCTTCTAAAAGTTTGGTATTTTACATTTAGGCCTATGGTCAACTTTGAGTTAATTTTTCTATAAGGGGTCCCCTGAAAGGATTTTGAAAAGCTCTTTATTCCAACCACTCAACACACACAAGGGCATTTCGAAGTCGACATCTACAGTATTTTAACAGATGTTTAAACAGTTGCAAAGGGTGTAATTTCTGGCGTACCGCTACCCACTGCTTAAAAGCCCAACAACTGTGATACCACCTTTCACTTGAGGCCAGCGGCCTCAAAATCCCCTGGTGACCCGATGCCCGTGTCCATCTCAAACTCTGCTGCTGGCTCTTCTTTCCACGTTCCCTTTGGAGGTGAGTCCTTTTCTTCCTGCCTCCGCCTGTCGTCTGCCGCCCCTCAGAGACGTCTCCCGGTGCCGTCCTTCTCCAGGTGGGCAGGCTGTCATTACTCGGACACTGCACTTCTCTGAAGCACAGACGTATTTAAATGACATTTCTTATTATCACCTGCGACCACAGGGCTCGGACGATACATGCACTGGCAGTGGGTCAGACATGTTGATGCATAATTATTAGACAAGCAAGTAAGACGGGGCTCCTGTTTGTGTCAGCTAGTCCAGGTGTCTGCAAACAAAAGAGGCCTTCCGGTCAACGTGAGGTGGGGCTCACCGTTGGTTCCAGTCCTAGGAAATCCTGTTCACAGAGATGAGCAAGCTGCCGAGTGCTGGGGCCCCTGGAAGCTTCTTGAGTGAACTGGGGGGATGACTGGGAAAGCGGGGTGGGAACAGGAACTGGAGGGGCCCTTGCAGACTTACCAAGTTTTGGACAGAGACACGTGGCAGCTGAGTTCTGGAAAGATGATTTTGAAAAACCTCTGTCTGCCCTGTGGACCCTCTTAAAAGACTTTGCGTCATGCCAGGGCCTACAGACCCCTGCCGAGATAGCTTCCGCAGGCCATCCCTGGGCCCTGTAAGTCCATGAAGCCTCTGCAGCACTGGCCCGTATGGATGTGCTCCTGTCAGCAGCCAGGACACCTGTTCCCCCATCCCTGGCGGGGCCCAGACCCCCTAGGAGGAGGGCCAGGACTGAGATGGAACTGGATGGGAAGAATCCAGTCACTGTTGGAATGAAGGATTGAATTCAGTCACCTGCCACTCATTTCCCTGAGCTGGGTCAGCAGAGACACTTTCTGGGAGTGGATGCATTGATGAGGAAGACAAGACAGAGAAGGTGATATTGCAATGATGGATCTTCTGAAGACAGGGCAGGCAGGGTGATGTACTAGAGACTGGGCTGGGCCGGCAGGGCAGGCCTGTTTGAGAGGTGAAATTTGAGCTGAGATTTGATTGAGGGAGCAAGCCAAGCAGATATCTGAGTGAAGAGCATTCCAGGCAGAGAGGCAGTGAGTGCAAAGGCCCTGGGGCAGGTGTATGTGTGGTGTGTTTGACGGCCAGTTAGGAAGCCAGCGTGGTTAGAGTTCGTTAGAGCTAGTTGAGCAAGGGGGAAAGTGGGTGAAAAGTGGCCAGGGCAATGATAGGGAAGGAGGACCAATCACGCAGAGCTCTTAGGCCACTGTAAGGACTTGTGCTTCGACTCCTGGTGACATGGAGAGCTGTGGGAGGGTCTCGAGGCTGGGTGAAATGATCTCAATATAGGAAATGCTCTGGCTGCTCAGTGGGGAAGAGACCGTGGGTAGGAGGGGTGAAGGGTGGGGTTAGAGGGCAGAAGGAGCCCAGTGGGGAGGCTGTTGCTGTCCTCCATTTGAGTGCCGATGGGGGGTGGTGCTCAGGCCAGGGTGACAGAAGTGGCGGTGGCAGGGCTGGGGCTAGGGAAGAGATGTGAAGGCACGCAGAGAGCCATGTCAACATGTGGGTGAAGAGACTTCCGGATAGAGAACACCGGTGGTGCAAAGGCCCTGGGGCCGGCCCAGTCAGGCCGCCTAGGGCCTGGAGACGGCGGGAACCGGCATGAATGACCGAGGAGGGAGGCGGTGGCGGCCAGCACCGGCCAATTGCCTTACAAGGCGCCCTGCAGCGCCGAGGCAGCAGCGCTAGGCCACCGCATGCTCGGTCGCCAGCGGCCGGCGGGGGCGCGCGCGGAGGGGGCGGGTCCGGCGGGGCGCGGGCGGGGGGCTCGGCGCGGCGGCCACTGCGCGAGGCGACGCTGCAGTTTCGGCTCCAGGTCCGCACCCGGCGCTCCCGGGCGCGGGCGCGCGCGGGCGGGGGCGCGTGGGATTCCGGGCCACGGCCGCCGCAGCCCCCGCGCGCCCCCCGCGCGCACCTGTCAAGCCCGGCGCGGCCCACGCACCTCGGGACGTGGGAGGCCGAGGCTGCCGAGTCCCTCCCGCCCGGAGGCTCCCGGGGCCGGGCTGCACTCGGGCGGCCGCGTGGGTGGCCGTGGCCGTGGCCGTGGCAGGCGGCTGGGCGCGGGGGTCGCAGGTGCATCTCGGGAGGGTTGGTGGCCTGAGTGGCGCGTGCCTGTGAGCGCTGGGCCGTGGGTGGCAGGTCTAGGACCGGGGGCGTGGGGGGGGGCGTCTGTGGGCGCTGTGGCTGGGGGTGGGCCCGGAGGGGACGGGGTGGGGGTGCACGGAGCCTTCTGGAAGGCGGCCGATCGCGGCTGACTCGGTTGTGTGGAGGCAGAGAGGGGGTGTCTGGGTGCTGATCGCCGTCGGGGTGCCAGGGTGGGGGGCACCAGATCGCTGCCTCGTATCTGGGCGGGGAGGAGTGTATGCGGTGGCCTCGCTCCGAGTCGCCCACCTGGGAGTGCGAACCTGGGCGGTGGGGGAGGGGAGAGATGGATCCGGGCTGGGGCTGGTTTCTGTGTTTCTCAGCAGAGCTGCCACTGAGGGTGGCTTCGCCCAGGGGGCCCCCCTCCATCTCTCCCCGACCCCCACAGACATGCTGCTGCTCAAGAAACAGACGGAAGACATCAGCAGCGTCTATGAGATCCGGGAGAAGCTCGGCTCGTGAGTGTGTGTGTGTCGGCGAATGTGCTGTGTGTGCGTATGTCAGTGAATGAGTGAGTGTGGGGGGGCGGGGGGGCCATGGGACCGGGAGGACCTCCCCATCTTCTGCTTCCCCCCCCCCCCCCCTCCTTTCCTCCCCTTTGCCTTTCCCCCTCCCCGCCTCCCCATCTCTGCCTCAGGGGCGCCTTCTCTGAGGTGGTGCTGGCCCAGGAGCGGGGCTCCTCACACCTTGTCGCCCTCAAGTGCATCCCCAAGAAGGCCCTTCGAGGCAAGGAGGCCCTGGTGGAGAACGAGATCGCAGTGCTCCGCAGGTGCGTGCCAGCCCCTGGCCAGGCTGCCCGCAGTGGAGGAGCGCCCCGGGGGAGAGCGCCCTGCCTTTTCTGCGGCCCCAGGAACTCCTGGCCTGGGGCTCTGCCTTGCTGGACCTGGCCCGGGTGGCCTGTGGTAGGGAAGGGGGGCAGAGGAGGGAGGAAGAGAAGAGGAAGGCTTCCCCGGTGGGGGGGGTGGTGGGGGGGCAGGACAAAGCCCTCCTAGACCCTGAGAGGCCCAGAGGGGGCTGTGGTGGCCCATAAGGGCCTTTTTCTTGCCGTTGCAGGGTCAGCCACCCCAACATCGTGGCTCTGGAGGATGTCCATGAGAGCCCTTCCCACCTCTACCTGGCCATGGAGCTGTGAGGAGGGCAGGGCAGGCTGGGGTGGCCGGGGCTGGGCGGTGAGTGCGGGGCCGATGGGGCTGAAGTAGCTGAGCCCCCCACTCCCCCCAGGGTGACAGGGGGCGAGCTGTTCGACCGCATCATGGAGCGTGGCTCCTACACAGAGAAGGATGCCAGCCACCTAGTGGGCCAGGTCCTCGGTGCTGTCTCCTACCTGCACAGCTTGGGCATCGTGCACCGAGACCTCAAGGTGCCTGCCCTCCCGCCTGCCCGCCTGCGCCTCGCCCGGCGCCCCTGCGCACCAAGGGTCTGGGGGACTGGAGGGTGCCCGGCACCGGGGCCATGCCGGGGCTGACCTGGCACCTTTCCTGGTGCCCGTGTATCACAGCCTGAAAACCTCCTCTATGCCACGCCCTTTGAGGACTCCAAAATCATGGTCTCTGACTTTGGCCTCTCCAAAATCCAGGCTGGCAACATGCTAGGCACCGCTTGTGGGACCCCGGGATATGTGGGTCAGTGAGGGGGGCCACCCCGAGGCTCGCTGGGGGCTGGCGGGGGGGCCCGGGGGACACCGCGGGAGCCGTGTGCCGGGGGCAGGGTAGGTGGTGGGTCATTCCTGGGGTTAACTAGGCCGAGCCCAGCAGCACTGAAGGCGTGGTGCGTGTGCGTGCGGGTGTGTGTCCGTCTGTCTCTGGCCCCCAGCCCCGGAGCTCTTGGAGCAGAAACCCTACGGGAAGGCTGTGGATGTGTGGGCCCTGGGTGTCATCTCCTACATCTTGTGAGTGACCCCTGGGAAGGCTCCTCTTCTGCTTGCCTGCTTTCTGCTGGGTTGGGGAGGGCTGGGCAGCTGGGTGATTCATGTGTGGGTGCCAGGCTGTGTGGGTACCCCCCTTTCTACGACGAGAGCGATCCTGAACTCTTCAGCCAGATCCTGAGGGCCAGCTACGAGTTTGACTCTCCCTTTTGGGATGACATCTCGGAATCAGGTGAACTTGAAGCTGGCCCCGAGCTCAGGGAGGGGGGAGTGACAAGGGGAGTGGGGATGCGGTGGGCTGACCTGGCATCCCAACTCCAGCCAAAGACTTCATCCGGCACCTTCTGGAGCGAGACCCCCAGAAGAGGTTCACCTGCCAGCAGGCTTTACAGCATCTTTGGTGAGTGGGACCCGTGCCAACCTGTCCTGGTACCAGAGGGACCACACCCTCAGAGACTCCCCCACCAGTGATCCTTGGCCTCCCCCTAGGATCTCTGGGGATGCGGCCTTTGACAAGGACATCCTGGGCTCAGTCAGTGAGCAGATCCAGAAGAATTTTGCCCGGACCCACTGGAAGGTCAGTGTGGGGAGGGGCCTGTGGACCTGGCTTGAGGCTGCGCCCCCCCCCCCCCCCGCCGCCCCTCAGAGGGATGGCCTGGGCTGCCAGTGGCCTCTTTGGTCCTCGAAGTCTGGGGGCCATGGCCGGGGCATGGCCTGACAACCTTCTCTCCCCACAGCGAGCGTTCAATGCCACCTCCTTCCTGCGCCACATCCGCAAGCTGGGGCAGAGCCCAGAGGGTGAGGAGGCCTCGGAGAGGAGGATGGCCCGCCACAGCCACCCTGGCCTCCAGTCCGGCCAGCCCCCCAAGTGGTGATGCCCAGGTGTGTGAGTGTAGGCCCTGCACCCACTGGGAGCTGACTCCTGAGTGCCCTTAGAAGGGGGTGGGCTCTGTGTGGCCAAGAACTAAGCGGGCCAGACCCCACAGAGCAGAGAGCTGAGGGCAGAAAGGGTAGACAGAGGAAAGGAGCTGGGGTTCCCACAGAAGCAGACACTAGAGGCCAGTGGGGGCTGGTGACTGAGGGGATCATGAAGATCCGTGAAGCGCCTGGTGCCGAGACCCAGTGGCTACTGCTGCTGAGAGCTGTGACCGGGAGCGGGGGGTGCGGGGCAGGCTGGGGGCTTCTCCTGACGACCTCCTTCTCTGCGCTTCTCTGTCCCTCTCCCCCCAGGCAGATGCTGTGGCTGAGTGCATTGACTCCTGGATTCCCTTCCCATGGGTGGACCCTTTCAGTCCTCTTTCCCCACCCCTAGGACCCCGGGCTGGCCTCGCTGGAAAGTTGGAGATGTGTGGGTGTGGTGCATGGCACTGGGGCAGGAGTGGGACTCACCCATCTGCCACCCAGGCTCTGCCCCCGCCTAGGGGCTGGCGGGGTGTGTCCACAGGGACTCCCCTCCACTGTCACCACCACACCCCCTCTAGGAGCCAAAGAGGCTTCCAGGGGCAGCTCTTCCTGCACGCCATTCTGTGCTTTGCTGACTGTGGTGGTCCCGCTTTGTGTCATGGTCCTCCAGCCCCCCCTCTAGTTTTCCTCAAATCAATAAAGACAGACAGAGCAATGGGCCCATGGTGAGCTGGAGGGAGGGGTGAGGGACGGGGATGGGGGATGAGTGTGGAGGGGATGGATGTCACCTGTGGGAAGGAAACCAAGGAGGCAGGCCCACTGCCCACAGGACCCCACCATGAGACCTCACCCACTGCCACCTGAACGTCTGTTCCCTCCCATCATGGCAGGCAAGCTCCCGGCTGTTCAAGAATTTCCTGTCCCTGTCCCCCCAAGTGCCAGCAGGAGGCGGCCTGGCCGGCCAGCTCTGCCAGCCTAGAGGTCAGCCTGCATGTGGCTCTGGCTCCTTGGGAGAAAATGGAGGCACCTCAGGCCTTGTGGGCTGCCAGCTGAGGGGGGTGGCGGGAGGCTGAACTGGTCCGAGGAGCACCGTCTCCGGTCCCCTGGGGGTGGGCTGCAGGGACGGGCTCACAGGCAAGTGGAGGCCCAGTGACCAGAGCCCTGGGCTGTCTCCTCCAACCTCTCCCTTCCTTCCCCCACCTTTCCACGGCCCTGGCCCGACAGGGAGCATTGCCAGTGGGCACCTTCTTGGGCAGAAGGTACCGCCGTGTCAGAAGGTGGAGGAGGAGCTCCTCAGCCAGGAGAGGGGGCCATCGGGGGCTCAACAGCGGCCCTGCCCTGTGGCTTTGGAGTCCTCGCGCTCCAGGGTGGGGGAGGGGAGGGCATGATGCTCCTGGGATGGGGAGCTGCCATGCGACATCCACGCTGGGTTGGTGATGGCTTCCAGTGTGAAGACTGGTGGCCAGTCCTCTGGTCTGTGTGGCCCCTGCCCCTGGCAACCCCATTCTGGGTGGACCAGGGCTCCGGAGTCCTGCCTTCCGGGACCCCAAGCCTCTCCTGGTGCTAACCAGAGCAGAGGAAGCACCCTCAGAGTTCTGGGCAAGCTGGCCACCCTTTCCTCCCCATTGACTCCTGCCCCTGCTCCCTGCCGGCCCCCGCTGCGGAGCATGGTGGAGGAGACCCTTCTCCTTGACATTTAGGACCCAAAGGGAGGCAGTGAGGCCCAAGCAGGGCTGGCTAGGGTCTCGGTGGGAGCTGGGCGGTGGGCGGGCGGGGTGGGGGGTGGGGTGCAGGTGAGGCCGGTGGCAGTGTTTGGGATTGGCCCCGGGGGGCCTGGCTTCCACTGACAAGAACAGCTGCACCCAGGTGCGAATGGGCACATCCTGGGGTGGGCATGCCCGCCCGCTCATTCCCAGGCACACAAGCCCCTCTGGAGCTTCCTTCTCCTAGCTTCCTCCCACCCCCTTCCTGCTTCATATTGCCCCCACCCCCCCCATGGGCCCCTGAGCCCAGGGCAAGTCTGGAGGGTGGTGGGCAGCTTCCTCTTCTGTCCCCATGGCCGCTTCTAGGTCATTCTTCGCTCCAGGCTTTTGGGTCACCCAGTCCAGTCCTACCATGCCTGCTCTCCTTTCTCTGCCCACAGTCCAGGGGACCTCGGGCAGCCAGTGCCATGGCCAGGCCTCAACAGCTTGGTCTCCCCACCTCCAATGACCTGTTTGGCCTCTCCTTAGCTCCCACTTGGGCCCTTGTCATCTCCTGTCCTGACACCTCTGACGTCTTCACCCTGGGCTCTCACGGCACCTGCTTGTTCTTGTTTTGTCCATCAAATATCGATTGGGCCTCTACTTTGTGCCAGCCGTTGGGCCCAGCACGCAAGGTGCCTGCCCTGGTGAAGGAGGCCCTGTAAGGGAGGGGGCGAGCTTACTCGGATGATAGGAACGACCTGCGTGGGGAGGGTAGCGTGCTGCCCGCTCAGGGAGGCCTGACCACTGCGCCGCGGGGGCTGAAGCTCCGCCTGCCCCGACACGGGGTGCAATTTGGCCTCCGACCGGCAGGCGGCGCCACGACCACATCTAAAAACATCCATCAAGCCTCCCAGTTCTTCACCACCTGGGGCAGCTGCTCAAAACTATTCCTCTCCCCCACTGCCCTCCTCCCCACTGCTCCCCCCCCCCCCTGAAATCGGGCCCTGGTGCAGTCCTCACTTGGGGGAGAAAGTCCTGCACTTTCCATCTGGGAGCCCGGAGATAGGGGGACCTCCAGGGCAGACAGGGCCGGCATCCTTCATCCATCCGAGGCCTTCCCATCAGAGGGGGGCAGTTCGTGAGAGAAAATCTTTGGGTTGCCTCGGTGCCTAGGACGTAGGTCTTGCTGTCTGGGAGAGAGACTTGTGCAGCCAGAGGCAAGAGCTGGGGGTGGGGGGGATGGAGAGGGAGCTTGGGCGGGGGGGGGGGGGCTCTGTGAGAGCATTTCAGGCTTAGGGAACAGCAGGTGCTCAGGCCTGGCGGGGTAAGAGCTGGACCTTAGTCTGTGAGCAGTGGTGAGTCACTGGAGGGGTAGCGGGTGCTGAGCTTGGGCAGCTGGAAAAGTTGGGCACTGTGAGTTGGGAGCAGGGTCCAGTGGGCTGGCCTCTTCCCAGCTGTCAGGGACCATTCCAGAAATGAGAGGAAGCTGTTGTCCTGGTTCTGGACCACACAGGGTACGTCACACACTCTGTCTTGGAGCAAACCTGCGGGTGACAGGGTTTCTGGAGATGCTCAACCTGTGGGTCCACGCTGGGGATGGGGAGACTGGGTGAGGAAGGGTGGGGATGGTACTGGGAGCTCTTTAGGAGTCAGTGATCAGTTGGGGTGGGGAACGAAGGAGATGGTTCCCAGGTGGCCCATGCGTTTGGGGCCATTTACCAAGAAGGTTCAATGGGCTGTGTTTGGGTAAGAGACAAGGTCGGTTTTGGACATGGTGAGTTTGAGGTGCCTGAAGGGGCACCAAAATAGAGCAAAAGAGACTATATTTCATCTTCCTTTGCAGATGTGGATCTAGCTTTATATTGAGCATTGCCGTGTGCCAGGCAATGTTGCAGAGAGCTTCGTATGTATTAACTCAAACCTCTCCTTATCATCTCCATTTTACATGTGCGGAATCTGAGGCACAGAGAGGCCAAGCGCCTGAGCCACGGCCACACAGCCTTCTGCTTTACCCCCTGACTGCCTCTGTGCAAATGCGGAGGGCTCACTGGGAACATGAGGGTGCGTGGGGACTTGAGGAAAAGACGGGGGGGTCTTCACGCCTTCTCTGTGTGAACGCATGCTGTCAGTGTGAGGAAGAAGGGGGAGCCCTGGGCCTCGGCTCCATTTCATTACAGTCCCTGGGAAATGGGAACCTGGAGGTCTTTCCACAGTGCCAGAGGTAGAGTGTGCAATCTGAGCCCTGGAAAGACCCCTCTGGAGTTCAATGTGAGAGATGGGGCAGGACTGGTGGCAGGGACACATGTCTGAGGGGCCACCCACTTGGGAGGCAAGGCAAGAGATGGAGAGAGCCTGTGCCCAGGCAGCTGAAGCGGGACTGGAAAGATGGAGATCACTTGTCGTGGGCTAAATGGAGGGGGAAGGTGTGAAGGAGTCGAACCCAGGAGTGAAGCAGGCTTATTCAGGAGGTGAAGGGACCAGGCAGGACTCAGCCCTTCCTGCCAGCCACTTGGTGGCACATGGCACATGGCAGCCGTGTTCTCTACCCAATCCCAGTTTAGCCCAGGCAGCCCTGCCTCCATCCCTGTCTCCTCAGGTGGACAAGACAGGAAGTGTGAAGTGTTTGGGAAATAATAAATAACCTGCTTTGGTTGGTTGAGGGCAGTTGTGACCAGTGGCTAGAGATTGGCCTGGAAAGTGAACTTTCTCAAGAGGGCGCTGGGGAGCCGTTGGAGGGCTACTTGTAGGCAGGGCAGTGACAGGATTAGATTTTTGCTTTAAGAGAGGTTTTCGGTATTTCTCAACCCTATCTGGCCTTTTGGGATAAATATAAAAATCTCATCTCCAGATCTCGTCTCCAGGCCCCATGGAGATTTTTAAAACATGTTTTTTAGAGGGAGAGAGAGAGAGAGTGTGTGTGCACGAGTAGTGGGGAGAGGGAGAGAGAGACTCCCCAGCAGGCTATACCCTCAGTTTGGAGGCTGATGCGGGGCTTGATCCCAGGACCCCGAGATCATGACCCAAGCCAAAATCAAGAGTCAGACGCTCAACCAATGGAGCCACTCAGGCGCCCCGAGGTGTCATGGAGATGTTGATAGTTCTCCTCATTGCCAGGGAGCCAAGCCTGCCTCACATGATGCCCTGAGTAGAGGCCTGATGGCTCTTTCTCAGTTTATCCTTATACTTCCTTCAAGTATTGCTTTATGTATTTTTAAGTTAGGTTATTAAGTGCAGATGAATTTTGAATTGCTACATATTTCAGGTGAGTTGAATATTTTATCAAAATGTAGTGACATGCATTACTACTGTAATGCTTCTGCCTTATTAAAGTCTATTTGCCTGACAGTAACATAGCAACTATAACTTTCTTTTGGTTAATATTTGTCTGGTATATCTTGTTTAATCCTTTTCTTTTCAGAGTTAGAATTTGTTTTATTTTATGGAGATATAATTCACATATTGTAAAATCGACCCTTTAAAATGTACAATTGATTGGTTTTTAGTATATTTACAAAGGTGTGCAGCAGTCACCACGATCTAATTCCAAAACATTTTCATTACCCCCCCAAAAACCCTGTAGCCATTAGTGGTCAATCCCCATTTTCCCCAACACCCCTACTCCCCCAAGCCCCTGGCAACCGTTCTAATCTACATTCTGTCTCTGTGGATTTGCCTATTCTGATATTTCACATAAATGCAGTCATACAATATGTGACCCTTTGTGTCTGGCTTCTTATGTTTAGCATAATGTGTTTGAGGTCATCCACATTATAGCATGTAAGAGTACTTCATTTCCTTTTGATAGCTGAATGATGTTCCATTGTATGGATAGACCACATTTTGTTAATCCATGCATCCCCTGATGGACATTTGGGTTGTCTCCACCTTTTGGCTATTGTGAATAATGCTGCTATGATCATTTCTATGCAAGGTTTTCTATGGACGTATATTTTCAGTTATGTTATTTGATAGAATTCACCTGTGAAGACTTCTGGGCTTGGATTTTCTCTGTGGGAACATTAATTAATTATTTTATTATTTTATTTTTAAAAAGATTTTATTTATTTGGGGGAGATAGAGAGAGTGCACAATCACGAGCAGGGGAAGAGTAGAGAGAGAAGCTGACTCCCCACTGAGCAGGGACCCCGAGGCAGGGCTCGATCCCAGGGCTCCTGGAACATGACCTGAGCCAAAGGCAGATGCTTCACTGACTGAGCCACCCAGGTGCCCCTATTATTTTAATCCCAGTATAGTTAACATACAGTGCTATATTAGTTTCAGGCGTACAATATAGAGATTCAACAGTTGCATATACCACCCGGTGATCATCACGACAAGTGCACTTCTTAATCCCTGTTGTCTGTTTTACCCATCCCACCACCCACCTCCCCTCTGGTAAGCATCAGTTTGTTCTCAGATAAAAGTCTGTTTCCTGGTTTATGTCTCTCTCTCCCTTTATTTTGCTTGGTTTTTGTTTTGTTTTGTTTTTGTTTCTTAAATTCCACATATGAGTGAAATCATATGGTATTTGTCTTTCTCTGACTGACTAATTTCACTTAGCATAATAACCCTCTAGCTCCATCCGCGTTGTTACAAATGGCAAGATTTCATTCTTTTTGATGGCTGAGTAAGATTCCACTGTGTATATATGCCACATCTTCTTCATCCATTCATCTATTGATGGATACTTGGACCGTTTCCATAATTTGGCTATTGTAAATAACGCTACTGTAAACATAGGGGTGCATGTATTCCTTTGAATTAGTGTTTTTTTTTGTATTTTTGGGGTTAATATCCAGTGGTGCGATTACTGGATCATAGGGTAGCTCTATTTTTAACTTTTTGAGGAACCTCCACACTGTTTTCCACAGTGGCTGCACCAGTTTGCATTTCTACCAACAGTGCAAGAGGGTTCCTTTTTCTTCTCATCCTCACCAACCCTTGTTTCTTGTGTTGTTGATTTTAGCCATTCTGACAGGTGTGAGATGATATCTCATTGTAGTTTTGGTTTGCATTTCCCTGATGATCAGCGATGTTGAGCATCTTCTTATGTGTCTATTGGCCATCTGGATGTCTTCTTTGGAGAAATGTCTATTCATTTCTTCTGCTGTGGAACAATTTAAATTACTAATTCAATTTATTTGCTTATTATAAGTCTATTCAGATTTTCTATTTCTTTTAAAGTCAATTTTGGTTATTTGTTTCTTTTGAAGAATTTGTCCATTTCATCTGAATTGTCTAATTTGTTGCCATAAAGTTGTTCAAAACATTGCCTTAGAATCCTTCAAATTTCTGTAAGTCAGTAGTAATGTCCCCCTTTTCATTCTTGATCTTGGTAATCTTTTTTCTTGATTAGTCTAGGTTTAGTTGATCTTTTCAGTTTTCAAAGAACAAACTTTTGTTCTTTTCAAAGAACAAACTTGTTTTCATCAGTTTTCTCTATTTTTCTTCTGTTTTCTATTTCAATCATTTCTACACTAATCTTATGTTGGCTTGCTTTGGATTTAGTTTGCTTTCCTTTCCTAAGTTATTAAGGCAGATCCCTAGGCTGTTGACTTGAGACATTTCTTTTTTTGCTGGTTGAGGCATTTAAATAGCTTTAAATTTCCTCCTAAGTACTGCTTTAGCTGCATTCCACAATTTTGATATGTTGAATTTTCATTTTCATTCTGTTCAATGTATTTTATAATTTCCCTTGTAATTTTTTCTTTGACTTGTGGGTTATTTAGAAGTGTTTTGTTCAATTTCCAAATATTTTTGAATTTCCTAGATGTCTTTCTGTTTTTGATTTCTAATTTAATTCTGTTGTGTTCAGAGAACATATTTTGTATTATTTCAATCGTTTTACATGTATTGAAATTTGTCTTATGGTCTAAGTTATATTCTGTCCTAGAAAATGTTCCATACATATTTGAAAAGAGTGAGTACTCTGCATTTGTTGAGTGGAGTGTTCCATAGATTTTAGTTAGGTCAGCTTTGTTGATAGTGTTGTTTAAGATTTCTGTATCTTGGGGCGCCTGGGTGGCTCAGTTGGTTAAGTATCTGCTTTTGGCTCAGGTCATGATCCCAGGATCCTGGGATCAAGCCCCACATTGGGATCCCCACTCAGCGGGGGGGTCTGCTTCTCCCTTTCCCTCTGCCCCTCCTCCCTGCTTGTGTTTTCTCTCTCTCTCAAATAAATAAATCTTTAAAAAAAGATTTCTGTATCTTGCTGATGTTCTTTCTAGTTTTATCAATTATTGAAAAGTGGGGTATTGAAATCTCCAACTGTCATAGTTGAATTGTTTCTTTCTCCTTTCTGTCCATTTTTGCTTTATGCATTGTTAGATGTGTATATACTTATAATTGCTATATCTTCTATATCTTCCTGATGAATTGACCCTTTTGTTATTATGAAATGTCCCTTTTTTTTTTTTTTTTTTAAAGATTTTATTTATTTATTTGAGAGAGAGAGAATGAGAGAGACAGCACATGAGAGGGGGGAGGGTCAGAGGGAGAAACAGACTCCCTGCCGAGCAGGGAGCCCGATGCGGGACTCGATCCAGGGACTCCAGGATCATGACCTGAGCCGAAGGCAGTCGCTTAACCAACTGAGCCACCCAGGCGCCCTCCCTTTTTTCTTTTAGCTTTGGTCTTAAAGTCTATTTTATCTGATATTGATATAGCCACTCCAGCTCTCTTGTGGTTACTCTTTGCATGATATATTTTTTCTATCCTTTTACTTTTAATCTATTTTTGTCTTTGAATCTAAGATTTGTCTTCTTGAAACAATATATAGTTAGTTGAATCTTGCTTTTTTGAATCTCTGATTTTTGATTGGGGTGTTTCGACCATGCACATTTAATGTAATGATTGATGTGGTTGGGTTTACATTTGCCATTTTGTTATTTGTTTTCTATATATCTCCATTCTTTTTTGTTCCTCTCTTCTTCTTTGACTGCCTTCTCTTGTATTAAATTTTTATTCACCATTTTATGTACCATTTTACTTTCTGTGTTGATTTTTTGAACTATATATTTTTTGAATTACAATTGCATTACAATATACATCTTAACTAATCATAATCTATTTCACATTAATACTCAATTTTGGTAAAATGTAGAGGCTTTGCCCCAATATAGCTCCATTCTTTCCCTCCTCTTTGGCACAGTTAATGTTAATAATACATTGTTATAGTTATTGCTTTCTTTATACGATCTTATGTCCTTTAAAGAAGTTAAGAGAAGAAATGAGGAAAAATATATTGAGACTTTTATATTAGCACACATATTAATCATTTTTGCTGCTCTTCATTTCTTCCACTGAATACAAATTACAAACTGGTGTCAGCCTGAAGGACTTCTTTTGGTATTTCCTGTAAAGAACTATAATAGCAGTGAGTCTTCTCAGTCATTGTGTATCTGGGAACGTCTCTCTCTCTCTCTTTTTTTTAATCTTCAACTTTTAATTTTTTTTAAAGATTTTATTTTTAAGTAATTTCTACACCCAGTGTGGGGTTTAAACTCACAACCCTGAGATCAAGAGTTGCATGCTCTACTGACTGAGCCAGCCAGGCACCCCATTTAACCGTCACCTTTTATTTATTTATTTATTTTTAAAGATTTTATTTATTTATTTGAGAGAGAGAGAATGAGAGAGCACATAAGAGGGGAGAGGGTCAGAGAGAGAAGCAGACTCCCTGCTGAGCAGGGAGCCGGATGTGGGACTCGATCCTGGGACTCCAGGATCATGACCTGAGCCAAAGGCAGTTGCTTAACCAACTGAGCCACCCAGGCGCCCCTAACTGTCCACTTTTAAAGGACAGTTTTGCTGGATATAGAATTTTTGATTGATAGTGTTTTTTCCCCAGTTCTTTGATTACATCATTCCACTATCTTTTGGCCTCCATTGTTTCTGATCAGAAATTAACTGCTAATTTCATTGTGGTTCCCTTCTGCATGGGTCATTTTTCTCTTATTGCTTTCAAAACGGATTATCTCTGGCTTTTACTTTGACTATGAAGTGTCTACAACTAGCTCTATTTGTGTTTATATTACTTGGGATTCTTTGGACTTCTTGGGTCTGATTAATGTTTCTCATAAAATTTTGGGTGTTTCTGCCATTATTTCTTCAAATGTTTATTCTGCCCCTTTCTCTCCTCCTCTTCAAAGCACCCCATCACACACATTTTAGTATGCTTGTTGTTGTTCTATAGGTCTCTGAGACTCAGTCATTTTTCTCTCTGGTTTTCAGATTGGATAATTTATGTTGATCTATTTTCAAGTTCACTGATTCTTTTTTCCGACATTGTGAACCTGCTTTTGAATACCTTTAGAGAAGTTTTCATTTCAGTTATTATACTCTTCAACTCCATGATTTCCATTTAATTATTTATTTTTATTATTATTTCTAAAACTTTAAAGATTTTATTTATTTACTTGAGAGAGAGCACAAGCAGGGGGAGTGGCAGAGAGAGAAGCAGACTCCTCACTGAGCAGGGAGCCCGATGTGGGGCTCAATCCCAGGACCCTGGGGACCATGACCTGAGCCAAAGGCAGACACTTAACCAACTGAGCCACCCAGGTGCCCCTTTATTTAAAAATTTTTTTTAAAAAGATTTATTTTAGAGAGAGAGAGAGAGAGAGCATGAGGAGGGGGAGGGGCAGAGGCAGAGGGAGACAGAGAATCCTGAAGCAGACTCCCCACTGAGCATGGAGCCCAATGTGGGGCTTGATCCCATGATGCTGAGGTCAGGACCTGAGCTGTAATCAAGAGTCAGACACTTAACTGACTGAGCCACCCAGGTGCCCCTCCATTTAGTTATTAAAAAAAATAATTTCTATAACCTTATCAAGAATATCTTTGTGTTGACTCATTGTTGTCATACTTTCCTTTAACTATTTAAACAATGGTTTTCTTTAGTACTTTGAATATATTTGTAATAACTGCTTTGAAGTTTTTATCTGCTAATTCCAACACCTGGGAACACTCATAGGTAATTTCTATTGCCTGATTATTTTCCTGAATGTGGATCATGCTTTGCCATTTCTTTGGATGTCTGTAAATTTTTTTTTTTTTTTTTTTTGGTGAAAATCAAACATTTTGGATGATATTTTTCAGCAACGCTGAATTCTGATATTCCCTTTCCCTCTAGAGGTTGTTTTTGCTGTGTGTGTGTATGTGTGTGTGTGTGTTGTCACTTGTTTTCTTCTTTGTTGTGTAACTTTTCTGGACTTAATCTGTGAAATCTGTCCCCTCCAGTGTATTTATTTATTTGTATCTAGTGTCTGTTTGTATTTATTTATTTATTTGAGAGAGATTGAGAGAGAGAGAGAGAGAGAGCATGAGCAGGGGGAGGGGCAGAGGGAGAGGGAGAAGGAGAGGAAGAGAAGCAGACTTCCGGCTGAGTGCAGAGCCAAGGTGGGGCTTGAGCTCATGACCCTGAGATCACAACCTGAGCCAAAATCAAGAGTTGGAGACTTAACCAACTGAGCTACCCAGGTGCCCGCCCCCCTCGCCTTTTTAAGTAGGCTCCTTGCCCAGCGTGGGGCTTGAACTTACTACCCTGAGATCAAGACCTGAGCTGAGATCAAGAGTCAGATGCTTAACCAACTGAGCCACCCAGATGCCCCTCTGCTTGTTTTTTTTTTTTTTTTAAATATTGTGGTTTAAAAATGTAAACCTGGTTTTGTAGGGGCTGCCCCTGTATCTGCCTAGCTTAATGGTTGGCCATTGATTGGATGGAAACTGCTAAAAACAGCTTCAGCTAGTAAGGCATCTGTACACTGCTGTTGGATCTGTGCATGGGTAAGGGAGCTCTTTGAGTGTTCAGGCTATTTGCAGGTCTGCCTTGGGCTTTCTTTCCACTGGGTCCTTTTGAGTCTCCTATATAGCATGTGTGTAGCCTCAAGATATTCCAGGAGAGCATGAATAGTTTGAGACCTCTTCATTTTCCAGTTAGCCAGGAATATGCTTGCCCCAAGCACATTCACAATCTCAGTCTAGTAGAGTTGCATTGTTGGCCCTCCCTGGCTGGTTTGCTTCTGAGAAGTCACTTCCACTGAGAATGTCCCTGGATGTAGGTATTATCCACCACTCCAGATTGAGTTAGCTTTCCTCAAACCTAGGCAGAGAAGCTGCTGGTCTCCATGGGCTGCCTTGCCCTGGCCCATGCCCAAACAAGCTGGGAGGGATGAGAGCAAACCTAGGCCAGAATGCCACAGAGTCCCGAAGTTTATCTTCTTGGTTTATTATATATCTTTGGTTGATTTCCAGATCATCAAGGTTGTTTTTATCAGTTTTGTATAACTTTATAGTTGTTTTTTTTTTCTTAAGTAAACTCTACTCCCAATGTGGAGCTTGAACTCATGACCCCAAGATTAAGAGTTGCATGCTCTACCAACTGAGCCAGTCAGGCGCTCCCTTATAGTTGTTTTTTTTGGGGGGGGGCAGAGATTATTTTTTATATCCTCACTTGGTCATAGCTGGTGACCTTTCAATCTCTTTTTTTTTTGGTCCTATTACTTAGGTGTGTCTCTTATAAATGGCTTATAGCTGGATTTAAAAAAATCCTGTCTTTATTTATTTATTTATTTTTAGAGATTTTATTTATTTATTTGACAGAGAGAGAGAGACAGCGAGAGCAGGAACACAAGCAGGGGGAGTGGGAGAGGGAGAAGCAGGCTTCCTGCCGAGCAGGGAGCCCGATGTGGGACTTGATCCCAGGACCCTGGGATCATGACCTGAGCCGAAGGCAGACGCTTAACGACTGAGCCACCCAGGAGCCCAAAAAATCCTGTCTTTAACTAGAGAATTTAGTCTACTTATTTTGCTTAAGTGGTGTTTGGATTAATTTCTTTTTTTTTTAAGTTTTTTTTTTTTTAATTTATTTGACAGACAGAGACAGTGAGAGAGGGAATACAAGCAGAGGGAGTGGGAGAGGGAGAAGCAGGCTTCCCACTGAGCAGGGAGCCCGATGCGGGGCTCGAACCCAGGATGCTGAGATCATGACCTGAGCTGAAGGGAGACGCTTAACGACTGAGCCACCCGGGTGCCCCTGGATTAATTTCTAAAATCTTATTTTATACTTTCTACTTATTCCAATGTTTGTTTCTTTATTTTCCTCCTTGACTTCTTTTGGATTGAGAGTTTTTCCTCAATGTTTGAGATTTTTCCTGTACTACTTTGGAAGTAGTACACTCTTTAACCTTCACTCTAGAAAATTTAGCATGCATATTTATCTTAACAAAGCTTAAAATTATTCAATACTGATATGGCCATGAGGGAGTAACAGGGTCCAGAATTTACCTTCCCACCAAGCATAACTTGAAAACTTGGCAAAATATATGAATAAACTGTTTTCAGATGGGGGACAATAGTCCCTGAAGACCCTGAAACAAATTAAGTGAGCTTCACCATCCAGGCTTTCTGACTCAAGTAGAGGAAACATAAAATGTAACCCATAATGATAAAAAAAAAAATCAGCCAATCACAACAGACCCAGGTGAGTTCCGGCTTCTGGTCAGCATGGAAGGAGCTTGGATGTCACCACTGCATGCCATGAACAAGTACAAAGCTGAACACACTGAAAAATGAACAGCTCTTCTCAGATCCATCAGAGAAGTGAGGTCACAGGGCAAACCACTGCTCCAAACACTGGACAGGCAGAGATAAAGAATCACAGCTTCGCAGAGCAGTGCTGGGGTAGGAAAACTTGAACTTTAATTGAGGAATTGCTTGAGGTTCAGTGTGGACACGTCTGAGAGTTCAAAAAAAAATCCGGGGGGGGGCCTGATCTTAAGGAGACCCCCACACTTTTATGAATTTTATCTCCAGGAGCCCTACCAGGTTTGCACAGTGAAGATTCGAGAGAAGTCTCATGCTTCTGGCAGCGGGAGGGGGAATGTAGACATTTTGAAATACACCAGAGCATTCTGTTCTTACTGAGGCCCGCCCTTAGGACAAACTATTACATCAGATCCTGACCTATTGGAGTTTTATCAGAGTCTAGCAGAAGGCAAATAGCCAACTACAGCCCCTTCTAGTCATCCTAGCCCACCTTACAGGCCTGTATTGAAAGGACACCCCTGCACAGGGGATTCTGCTGCATTCTTGGGCAATAGTCCCTCTGGACCACTTCACTTAGAACTTTTAAAAAATGTATTTTTAAAACTTTGTTATTTTTATTGGGCTGTTCCAATCTAAGTAAAATCTGTGTGCAATCTAAGCAAATGAAGCTTCCAGACAAATCCCGGAGCTGTGCTCCCAATCAGATCACTGTCCCTTAGTTCCTCCAAGAAGAAAATTCTGGAGCATCAAGTACTCTATGCCTAGATCCTTTCAATTAAAATTTCACCTTGTGGCTATAAATGCTTGAGGGCCAAATTTCCCTTTTTTTTTTTTTCCACTTCTACTCAGATCCAAGGTCAAAAGAAGCAAGCATCCTCCCCTCTTTTGGTGGGCTATTTTTTTTCCTGGGTCACCAGTTGTATTTGTTTTCTGCTGCTGCTGCATGAAATTGCCACAGACTCAGTGGTTTTAGACAGCACGATTTATTCTCTTACAGTTCCAGAGGCCTGAAATCCAACACAGATTTCACCGAACTAAACCCGACGCGTTGGCAGGGCTGTGTTCCTTCAGGAGACTCAAGGGAAGAATCTGTTGTTGTTTTGCCTTCTGCAGCTTCTAGAGGCCGCCTGCATCCTTGGCTTGCAGCCCCTTTGTCCATTTTCAAAGCCAGCAATGTAGCCTCTTCCCATCTCTCTCTCTGGCTCAGACCCTTGTTGCCATTGCCACGTCTCCTCCTCTCACTCTCCTGTGTCCCTCTTTCCCTTGTCAAGATGCATATGATGGTGTTCGGGCCCACCTGGATAATCCAGGACAGTCTCCCCATCTCAAGAGCCTTGACTTAATCACATCTGCAGTGTCCTTTTTGCCCCTTAAGGTAACGTATTCACAAGGGCCCGGATTTAGGATGTGGCATACTGGCCTTATGTGGGGGCCCAGGTGTCATCTCCCAGCCCCTATGGGAGGTGTCTGGATAGCTATAGGAAGACGGTGTCCAAGGAGGAGGGGTGGTCTGGGCTCCTGGTTCTTGCCATGTCTCTGTGGTTGGCAATCACGCTTTTCAAGATTTATTTATTTGAGAGCGAGTGTGTGGAGGGGGAGGGGCAGAGGCCAACTCCCCACTGAGCATGGAGCCCGACCCGGGGCTTGATCTCATGACCCTGAGATCACGACCTGAGCCCAAACCAAGAGTCGGATACTTAACCGACTCTGCCACCCAGGCGCCCCAGGACTCACGGCCTTAAGGGGAGCACTGCAGCTTCAGTGTGCAGAAGGCACTGGAGTTGTCTAGAGCTGAGGCCAGGAAGCCAGGGAGGAGCAAGCCTCAATTGTCACTTCAGGTGGCCTTTGCAGTCCAAGGACCAAATTCCACAGTGTGTCAGCCAGAGGGACATGAGCTTGGCCATGCAAGTCTGCCCCTAACCCTCCCCAGCTCCCGTCCTCGTGTGGCTCCCATCACGTCACCCTGAGGCTCAGCTCTGACTCTGCACCGAGTCCTGGGGCTCAGCTGCCAAGCCCTGTGGTCACTGCTGGGTCCCTGCTCTCTCGCTCTCTCCAGGGGTCTGTCCCTAGCGGTGTGTGGCCCAGGGTAGGGGCTCCGCGGGTCAAGAGCTGCGTGGGGGCCAGATGGGAAATAGTGGCGTGAGGGTGGGTGGTGCTCAAGTCCCCAACCGGCCCAGTGTGGGGCTCCGCGCACCCCGCCCCTCTCATGAGGCCTCCCTCCCAGCCTTCCCCCAAGCCCTGCAGGGTGCTCTGGAAGCAGTTCCTTCTGCTTAGTATCTTACAGAAAGTGTTTATTCAGGAACAATTAAAGAAAGCAACCGTGGTGTGGACTCCCAAGCGTGAGGACTGCTGGCCCTGGAGGCCGGTGTGTGAGCGCTGACACACGCACACACACGTGCTTGCACGCCGCCCACCGCCCTGCATGTGCAGCTTGGCCCCTTCCCCGCCTCCCTGCCCAACCGTGGCTATGTGGGACCCGCAGCAGCAAAATCCAGGCCTTCTTCCCCCTCCCCGCCCCCAGCTCTTGCTCTGAGACCCCCATCTCCCCGGGCAGCACTTTGGCCACCCTCAGTCACAAAGAGCCCCAGTGATCCCGTTAAGACATCTGGGGGAAGAGGAAAAAAAAGCATCTTTTCAAACGTCAAGTGGATAAACAGGGCGCCAGATGTGTGGCCGGGAACCCGCTCGGCAGCTCCGGGCCAGCACCCTCCCCTGTGGCGCTGCCCAGCCGGAAGCCACCCAGAGACGGGCTGTCCGCATGGATGCCGGGCAGCCCGTGGGCCTCCAAGCGCACATCCCCGGGGAGGCCCTCAGCCCCAAGAGGCGACTAACTGGTGGTGAACCCCTCCCCAGAAGCAGCCATTTGGGGACAGGGGTGGGACTGGGAGCGGGTCCCCAGAACAGGCACACACCCTTCTGAAGGGAAAAGCTACAGGGAGGCTCGAGGCCCAGGAACGGGCAGCCACCTGGAACGGTCCCTTGGAATGAGAATTCCCCCCCGCCCACCCCCCAAAGGAAAAAGTAACAGTCGCAGAAGAGGCAGGTTCTGGAGCGTGGTTCCGCCCGCAAGCGGCGCGGGTCAGGCTGATGGCCCTGGGCCCGGCTTATAGGCACATTTAATAGGATTCCCGCGGATGTTTCAAGTGGGTAGGACAGGTCTTTCCCCGCGGCCACTCTGGAGGGGCTCCTGGCTCCGGCCTCTTCCCAACAGCCCTCCCCTGAGGTATTGCGCTCTCCCCCGCCCTGCTTCCGGCTGAGCCCCCTCCCCCCTCCCCCCAGCACATGGGTGGTCAGGGGCACCCACTGGGGGCTGGAACGGGGGCCCTATGTGGGATCCAGCTCGAAGACACCATCGCTGGTGGGGGTGGTAAAGAAGGAGGGCGGGTCGGAGGCCGCGGACTCCTGCCCCCCACTGCTGCGCTCCCGGGCGCGCCTCTCCTCCAGCCGAAGGCTACGCTCGAAGTCCAGCAGCTGCCCCATGAAGTTGAAGTTGGGTGAGATGTTAGACTTCTTCCGCTTGACCAGGTCGTAGGCATCGTTGAGTGAGAGGTGGCGCTTCTGCATGAGGTAGGCCACGGTGACGGTGACAGAGCGGCTGACACCGGCCAGGCAGTGAACGAGCACCCCGCAGTTCTGGGACAAGGCCTCATCTAGGCGAGGGCAGAGTGGGAGGCAGGGTGATGTGCGGGCCCGGCCCGGCCCTGCTCTCCGAGCCACGCTGCTCTGGCCACATTTGGCCTGGGAGCCCTGTCCTGCCTGAGGAGTCCTAGGGCTTTCGCTGGTGGCCTCTGGGAGCTGGTCCCAGCCCTGCCCGACCCCAGAAGTGCCGGTCCAGGTTTGGGCTCTGGGGATGGTAGCTAAGCCCAGGAGGAGCCTTCCAGAGGGAGTGGCAGAGGCCAGGAGCCAGGCCTGGTGGGGGTGGGGGGAGGGAGGAAGGGGAGGGCAGAGCCGACTTACCAATGAATGCAATGGCCTCAGGAAAGAACTGGGACAAGTTCTGGCTCCAGTGGTCTGAGATGGGGATCTGCTTGTAGTGAAAGTCACCGTTCTTCTCGAAGAGGTTAGGGAGGTTGGGGGTGACGTTGAGGATGTAGCGGATGCCCAGCTTGGCCAAGCTGTCCACGTTGGCTGAATCCCGGGCACTGCCCAGGTAGAGGTTGGGCAGGATCTGGACAGGGAAGGATGGCAGCAGCCCCGTGGGGGGTGGTGTGGCGCCCTCTGAATCCAGGCCACAGCTCATGGAGTCGCGGTCAGGCTCGGATTCGGCATCAGAGCAGTCAGAGCCCAGGCACAGGCCGCCCAGCCCCACCACTGGGCTGGGCACCGGGGCTGCGCTCGGGCCACCACGGCTGCTGAGGCTGGTCTCACACAGGTGGGGGCACTCTGCCTGGAATCTGCTGAAGCCGCCTGGGAGGGGAGAAGGGGAGAGTCCCCTGTTGATCTGGCCACCTGGGTGGCCAAGCACCCTTGGCAGGGGGATAGGGAACTGACCCCAGACAACTCCAACACCCAAGGGGGCTTGCAGATGTTCCCAAAGGGAACTCAAGAGTCAGCAGCCTGATCCCTACTGGTGTCCCATGGGGTGCACTAGGGGCAGCCCGACCACCCTCACTCGGCGCTGTTGGCTATTCCTCCAGACAGCGAGTACCCACTGTGCTGCTGGGGGGTGCAAGATTCTGGGCTTAGGCAGAGCCCCCTCAAAGAGGATCTTACAGCCCCAGGGCCCAGCGAAGGCAGGCATGATGTACTGCCAACCTCGGGGAGGACAACCACCGTCAGTTAAAAAGGGGCAAGGTTCAAAAGTGAGTTCTCTGCCTGGGTGGCCACCTCCCATCCAGCTCAACCAGGAGCACCCCAAGAGCTGGGAGCCTGGGAGAGAGCGTAACATTCTACCAGGATCGATTCAAAGCCCCCAGAAGCGGGCATCTCCTTCATCTACAGATAACAACTCTTTTCCTGGGCTAGGGGTGGGTCCTGGAGATCCAACACTTGCTTTGCTTCTGCGTCCCTGTGCATTCAGAATGGAGCAAGGGACAACAGTCCAATGACCCCCCTTTGATGGGGAGGTGGGGAGGTGGGGAGCTGGCTCTGTCGGTTCATGGGAACCCTGTCCCTACGCTGGACCTCTGGGTGTGTGTTTGGCTCATCAAGGGGCCAAGAGGCCCGTCTCAGCCTATTCCCCTCCACCCGCCAGCCCTGCCATGACTATGATGGGGTGGATCTCTGCCTCCTTCTGCCTTCACTGCTTTCCTCTCTCTCTCTCTCTCTCTCACTTTCCCCTTCCCGGTTCTGGAGCCTTTGCAGAGCGGGATTTGGCCTCCTGTGGCCCCTGCCTCCTTTGCCAGTGAGCAGCTGCAGGAGGTGGTGACATCGACGGGGTGGTGATGGGGCGGGGGAGGATTGGGAGCCTGCACTTGGTACTCCATTCTTGAGCATCCCCTAAGCCAGGGCAGGTCAGCCCGATTCTCGCCATTTTCCAGACTCAGAAACTGGGGCTCCCCAGGGTGAAGGGCTTGCCCAAGGTCGTGCTCAGGGGAGGGGACCTCACCTCCACTTTAGACGAAATAAGGCTGGGCCGGCCCAAGGTCAAATGAATTGGGAATCCCCTGGGAAGGTGTGGCCCTGCCTCCCAGGGCCCAGGGCCCTTCCCAGGCCGGTGCCCCCGCGCCAGCGCCCGCACCTACCCTGTAGGTAGTAGGCCAGGTAGCCTTCCTCTCGCAGCTTCTGCAGCAGGGTGCCCAGCACCGAATCGGCCTCCCACTCCTCGGCGTCCGCCTCCCCGCGCCGGTGCCGGCCCCCGCCCTGGTCGTACAGGAGCACCGGGGCGGGCGGGGGCGGCTGCAGCGGCGGCCCGGGCAGGAGCGCGCGAACCGACAGGCTCCCCCGCCGCAGACGGCGCAGCAGCAGCCCGGGCAGGGCGACGCTCAGAGCCCCGCCGATGCGCGCCGCCTCGTAGAGCTCGCGGCTCCGGCAGTCCAGGAGCAGCAGCCGAGGCCGCGGGGGCGACAGCTCCCTCCGCAGCCACAGGCACGAGCGGCCCAGACCCTCCATGGGCTCGCGGCTCCTGGCCCGTCGGACCGCCGGCGCTGCGGAGAGAGGCCGGGCGCGCAGCGTGAGCCCGCGTCCTCCGCGCCCGGCCGCCAAGGGGCCGAGCCCGTGTCCTTCAGGCGGACGTCTAGGGGCCCGCAGAGACACCCCTCCACCGCCCACAGCGAGGAGGCGCAGAAGGGCGCCTCGGGCTCCCCAAGGAAAACGCCCCAGGCAGCCACTCGGGCGCTCCGGGAAGGGAGGAGTGAGAGGTTCTCCAGAAGAGGAAGGCCGGGTGTCCAGTGGGCCCTCTGAGAGCCGCGGGTCCTTTCCCGGCCCCTTCTGGGGCGGCCCAAGGGTTCGGCCGCCTCCGTTCACACCCCCTTCCAGCGGTTCTCGCTCGGCCTGCCTGCAATCGCTCCCCAAGTTCAAGCTTCCGACTTTGGGGACGTGCGCGTGGGAGAGGCGGACCCGGGGAGTAGAGGTGGCGCGAGGTGAAGGGCCTCAGCCGGGCTTCTCGGAGCTGCCCCGGCCCTGGTGGCCCCCCGGGGGGGGGGGTGGAGGAGAAAACAGGAGGAGAGAGACCTGGAGCGTGGTCGGGCGGCGGGCGGCCGCGCGTGGACGTCCGAGCCCAGGCCAGCGCGCGACGCGGGGCGCCGTTCCCCGGTAAGGGCGTCCCGGGCCCGGCCTCCCGGGAAGACCGTGGGGTGGCAGAGCAGGCGCGCACGTGGAAGCCGAGTCCCGCGCCGCTCTCAAGCAGGCCGCTTCCTGGCAGCGGGACCCAGCTTCCACCTTGGAAGCCGCTGCCTTTGGACGTGGAGTGGCCGTTTGGAGGGGCGGGGCAGTGGGGGCGGGCTCAGGGGGGCCAGCGAGCCAACGGGTGCCAGCGAAGCAGTCGGGTGGGCCCCCAAGTGGCGCGCTGAGCTGGGGCTTCCACCCAAGCGGGACAGGGGCCGGGGGCAGAGGCCAAGGGCAGGGCTGGGGCCCAGAGCGGGACCACCCTCGGTTCTTCTACCCCCGAGCCAGTCGGCTGCTGGAGGCAGGGGGAGGGGGAGGGCTAGGAGCCCAGTGCCCCTGTCCCAGAAGCTGCCTCCAGCCCTACTCACTCGTTGACCCTGGACCGTCATGTCCTCCCCGACTCGACTTCAGTGACCCCATCTATACAATGGGCTCATCATAGCCACCACCTGAGGCTCCTGTGGGATGCCACTGAAATCATGGAGGGGAGGCGGAAGCAAGACCAGAAACCCACTGCTGTCTTCTGGCACCGAACTCTGCCCAAGGGCTAGGCGGGCAGATGACAGCTTCCGGGGCCCCCCAGGGTTTCCCTCACACGGGCGTGACCCAAGGCACCCAGGAGCTCTGAGCCTCCAGTCCTAAACTGGGGTGCTCTGCTCTGACCCTGTTACTGTCCCGGGAGTTATCCCTGGCATCTCCATATGCCTCCTCCCTGCTCAAGAGCCAGGTAGTTTCTACTTAAATCGATCTCTTACACCTGTACTCTCCCTTCTGCTCCCTGCACTAGCTGAGGGCTTGCACTGGCCAGCTCTTGACCAGACTGCTGTCCCAGCTTCCAAAGCCCTCGCTCGCTGCCTCCAGGGAGACCTGTCAGCCGCAACCATCCCCCACCCCGCTCTGCCCTGCACCAGACCGTTGTCCATCAAAGGCCAGTGGCCTCCATACCTTGCATGGACACAGGATGACAAACGGGCAGGACACACAGGGTCCCTGCTTGCACGGCACTCCCAGTTTAGCCGGATAGATCAGTAAAAAACAGGGAGACTGAACAAGATAATGCAGGGTGTGATAAGTGTCCCTTCCCTGCTTAAAACCCATCGAAAGCAAACAGCAGAGTTGAAGGAAAATGTACAGCAGATAAGATAAAGCTCATACAAATTAATCAAAAGGTTAAGACTCTGATAAATGGGCAAGGAACCAGAAAAGACTGCATGAGGGAAGAAACGCAGCTGGGTACAGGACCCTTCGGGAAAGGTTCAAGCTCAGGTATGGAAGGCAGGCAAATTTAAGAAACAAGGTAACACTCCCCACCTGTTACACTGGTAAAATGTTCTCAAATTGAGTCCTCCCAGCGCTGCCAAGGATGCTGCGAAACCCGCCCGCTACTCTAGCTGTATGGCCCCTCTGGAAATTAACTTGGTCATATGCATCCAGAGCTAGGAAGAAATCTCCACCGTCTGGCCACTTCTGGGAATCTATCCCAAGGAACTAAGTAAAAGAAGGCACACAAGATGGGCACCACAAGATATGTAACTAAGGCATGAAGGATGCAAAACCACCAGAAAGCCAATGTTTAGGATAATCAAGTTCAGTGCCACTGATGAAGACTCCTCTCCTAAGCCGCAGTGTAAACAGAGAAAACCGGGGAAGTAATACTAGGGAGAGGACAGGTTACAGAGAACCAGGCCCTCGAAGGGGTCCTCAGTGTCCCCCTCCTTCCCTCCCTCCCTGGCCCCGGGGGTGCTGTCAGCCTGGGACTCCTCTCTGGCTATAACCCACCATGGCCTGGCCTCTGGGATGAGTCCTACTGGCTTCATCCAGGGGCCTCAGGGAGCTGTGCTGTGTCCTCCTGCCCCCAGCCCAGGCCTGTTCAGATTCTGCTCCTTTGTCAGGGACCCTCCCCCCTCCCAGGTGCCCTCCTCTGGGCAGCCTTCCTGTAGTCTCCTTCCTCTGTGCTCCAGGCCTCAGTTCCCTGAAGCTGCAATGCCTAAGAAGTGCAGTTTGGGGCTCCTGAGGTGCCCAGCCATGCTTTCTGGAGAGGGGTCCCTGGAGGAGGCCAGGGGAGTCTGTCTGGGAAGATGATGGGGGTGGGGCGGGGGTGGGGCGGCAACTTCAGCACCGGTGAAGGGAGAGGAAGCTTGGCTCCAAGAAACTCGCCCCCGGAGTGGGGTTGTGCTGAGCCTGCGGCTCCCAACGCCTTAAGAGTGGCTCCCCTGGGGCGCCTGGGTGGCTCAGTTGGTTAAGCGACCGCCTTCGGCTCAGGTCATGATCCTGGAGTCCTGGGATCGAGTCCCACATCGGGCTCCCAGCTCAGCGGCGAGCCTGCTTCTCCCTCTGACCTTCTCCCATCTCATGCTGTTTCTCTCTCGCTCGCTCTCTAATACATAAATAAATAAAATCTTTAAAAAAAAAAAAAAAAAAGAGTGGCTCCCCTGCACCTTGCTCCCGCCGCTGGCAAGCCCACCAACCGGGAGAAAACGGTCGGCGGTGGGGGGGGGCGGTATTCAATCTCGCGAGTGAGTACTCGGTGCCCGGCGCCAGCAGCAGGACAAACTGGAACCTGTTGCCACCTCCGCACTGCAGGGTTGAGCGCAGCCAAGCCCCCCACCCCCCGACCCTAGCCGGGCCTGCCGGCCCTCGGGCCCCCTGAAGCGCCAGCCCTGGGCGCCGGCCCCCCCCGCACCCGCTCCCGGGACGGGCTGGGCCGGGGAGGCAGCGCTGCGCGCCCAGGCCTCGCGGAGACCCGCTCGGCGGGTGGAGCCAGGCGGCGCGCTCGCCGCAGGGTGGGCGCTGAGCCCGCCGCTCCGGCCCCCGCCGGGCGCCCCCGGCCTCCGCCCGGCCCGGCCAGTGCCCCCGGGAGGCCGCGGGGACGCCGCAGCCCGCAGCCCCCGCGCGCCGGCTGCGCCCTCTGGTCTCCCGAGCCTCGGAGCGCGGCGCCCCGCCTCACCCTCCACCCCGCAGCCCGAAGTGCGCGGTGCCCGCCGGGCCGAACGGCAGGCTTTCGGCTGTGGCGGCTCAGTCACATGGCCAGGAGCACAACTCCCGGCGTCTGCTCCACCAAATCCACCTTCCGCTGGGGGTGGCTCTCTGCTCTTCCTGGCCGGTGTCCTCGCTGCGCTGGGAGTTCCTCCAAGGCAGGAGCGGGCGTGCGCCCGGCCCCAAGCGGGCCCCGGCCCCCAGGGCAGGGCCTGCCTTACAACCCGGCCCGGCGCTCGCCGAAGAAATGCTTGTTAACAAAGAAGTCGTGAATGAATGAAACCAATTGTTGCATGAGGGAGCCCAGGACGGTGCTGATCCTTTTTCTCGCAGAGGGCCACGCGCTTTCCCCACCCCCCAGACACGCACAGCGCACACGCACACACGGCTCTCCCCTCGGCGCACATGCAGATGGCGCACAGACCGCAGCGGACTCCTGGCCTCGTGGAACCGACCTACTACGTGCGTGCCTGGCACCTGGCGTTTCTTTGGGCCCAGCTGGGCCGCCTCTCCCTTGCTCCCCTCCCCCACCCCACCCGCGCCGACACCTAAGTACGGTACCTTGCACCCCAAGTGCCTTCTTTATCTCTTAGGGAAGAGGCCAAGCCAGTCGCTGGGGAGACTCAAGGTCTGTTTGGCGAGGCACCTAGGGGGCCTCAGGACGGTGGGGGAGCTGCTGCCGCCAAAGGCGAGCCAGAGGCACCTGGCAGGAATGCCACCCAATGCTGCAGGCTCCAGAGCCCGTGTGCCAGGTGTCAGGGGGCGGTGGTGGGAGGCACTCAGGGATGTGCGTGCTGGGGGGTGCTGGGGGCTATTTGCGATGGGGTTGCGGCAGGGTGCTGGGGAGTGTAAATCCAGCAGGCGTGCATACGTGTTGGGGTGTATGAGTGTGCACGCTGGGGATGCAAGAGGTGTGTGCCTGGGGAATGGGCCTGGCTGTGGGGCGTGGGGAGTGTCAGCTGCTGGAGCAGGAGTTAGTTTTGGGGCTTCACTCAGGGGTAGGTGGATTGCAGTGTCTCCGGGCTGGGAACGTGGGTGGGGTGTCTGTAATGAGCATATGGGGAGTCGGAGATGGTGGTGGCACGGCGAGGGGAGCTATGTTAGTGCAGATAGAGCAGGGATGTATCGTGTGTGTGTGTGTGTGTGTGTGTGTGTGTGCGCGCGCGCGTGCGCGGCGCGCCTGGGTGTGTACTGAGGCATGGCATGGGCTGGGATGGGTGCTAGCCTGAGTTGGGGCAGTGGTGGGTGCTGGGTTAGGGGCTGCTGCTGTGTGCACTGCAGGGACCAGGTCTGCGGTGTGCGGCTCGTGCGCGCGCGTGCAAGTGGCAGGGGCTGTGCGTGGCAGAGGACAGGGAGGTGCACGGGCGGGATGCGGGCGGTGTGAGGTGGCAGGATCGAGTGGGTCTCGCCGGGGCGCGTGCGTCGGCCCCGTGGGGTGCGCGCTGGCAAGACTCTGGGGTGCAGGGTGGAGGAGCTCACGTCGGAGGGGGCGGCCAGGCTGGGTGGGGGTGGGGTGGGTGGGTGCCGGGGAGCCGCGTGCTCCGCTCACCTCCGCTCACCTCCGCTCACCCCCCCGATCCGCTCGGCTTCCTGCGCGGGCTCCGCGCGTCGCGGCCGGGAAGTTTCCGAAGCCCGGGCGGCGGGAAGCGCCACCGCCGCTGCCGCCGAGCACCACCGGAGCCTCAGGCGGCGGCCTCGCCTGAAGCCGAGGGGCCGCCGCCGCCGCCGCCGCCGCTGCGGAGGGAAACTCCAAATCCCGCCTCCGCCGCCGCCTCCTCCTCTCCCGTCGCCGTCTTCTCCGCCCCCTGCCCAGGAGGGGCAATGTCGCCGGCGGCGCGCGGGGAGGGACCGCGGCCTGCCCGGCGTCTCCCTCCACCTTCCCCGCCCCCGACCGCCTTCCGCCCACCCGCCGGCGACCCTCTGTGGGATGCTTGCTGCGGGGGGGGCCTCAAGCTTAGGACGCGGGAGTGGGGTGGGAGCCCTGACCGAGGCTGGACCTGGGCTGGGGGAGGGTCGCGCCGAAGAGTCTCTGCTGGCGTCCCCTTCCAGCCAGGGAAGCCGAGGGGCCCATGGAGGACCCGGCACAGCTTGGCCCCCAGGGCCACCTCCTACGGCCACACGGGAGAGGGCATAAGGTCCATGTGACAGTACCACAAATCCCGCCCCCCCCTCAACTCCCAGGTCCCTCTGCACTGTCCTCTCCCATTCTCATGTGTCAGATTCTGGCTAATAATACTAGCGTTTGGGCCTCAGTGCCTGGAAGGGGTGGGGCCAGGACGTTGGGGGTGGGCCCGGGAGGGGGCCTTGTCACCAGGCCCACTTTGCTTTCCTCTGCAGCAAAGGCCATGAGCATCTCCATCAAGGACCTCGTTTTGTCCTTACACCCTACACCAGGCTGGGAGTCAGAGGGGACTGTTCCCGTGGGACAGCTAGGGAGACTGAGGCAGTGGCTTCCTGGTGTCGCACAGGGATGTGGTGGCAGAGTCCGACTGGGTTCAGAAGCCCCAGCTGAGTGTCAACAAGGAGACTCACTGGGTTCTCAGTCTCACTGCTGCGGGGATGAGGAGGCAGGACGCAGCACACAGGGGGCTCCCGGGTGAGTAATGGGCGAGGTGGGCCCCCCCCCCCCGAATGTGGCGCAAGGGATGCTGAGAAGCAGCGCGATGCTCTGGGCTCTTGTGGGCTAGCCGCTGGCGGGGCCTCCGGTGTGTGTCCGCTCAGGGAGTTCAGAGTGAGGCGAGGCCGGGCTGGGCCGACATCAAGAGGGAGGCGGGCTGAGCTGGGATGCCAGGAGCTCCACGGGTGAGGGGGCAGCCAAGGGAGGCCTGGCTGCCCGGCTCCCGCCTGCGGCCGTCCGAATTCCCCTGAGTCACTTCCTGGAAAAGAGAGGAGAGGGGCGGCTTTGTGTCTGGTGCCTCAGTTTCCTCGTCTGGGCAGCTGGGGAGAGGGGAGGACCCCGTGCTCTCTCAGGGCCCTGCGAGCTTTGCTGCACTTCCGGTGCACGATGTGTGAGCCCGAACAGGGTCCTGCTGCCACTAGCCGGGCATACCCGCCTTGTCCCGTGACCCCTTCCAGCCTCAGCAGATGCTCACCCTTATAACCCACTCGCTGCTCTGGCCCCCAGGCCTTCCAGGGGGTAGCTGCTGGCTGGTGCTTTCACCTCCCCTTCAGCATCAGGGCTCCGCTGCTGCTCTGAAGTCAGGGGCCTTTGCTGAGAAATCGCCGCGCCGTGTGGCAAGAGGGCCATTTTATCAGGCAAAACATGAAAACATACGGAGACCAAAAAAGACAGGGCTGGCTTTCTTCCCCCCCCCCCCCAACCTCCGTGGTCCTCCCGTTTGGGGAAGATCCGCGGCGGCTGTGCCCATGACCCAAGGCAGTCAGTCAGCCCCCGGTAAAGTCTTGGTGAGCTGACTCAGACGATTTTTGGGAAAGGTTGGATAACCGATCCCCACCTCCCCACCCCCACTCTGCGCTGGAGTGACTCAGGGCTGAACACTGGAGGAGGAACATTTGGATTGAATGATGCTGCCCCCCACCCCTGCAGAGCTCGTACCCCAGCCCTCCCACAGCGCCCCTGCTCTCCAGGCAACGGGACCCAGCCAGTGCTGGAGGACAGAATGCTATGGCCCAAATGGCCGGGGCGTCCGAGGAGCTCTAAGGGCACAGGCCTGCTCGGCCTCAGGGAAATGGGGCCTCTCTCTTCACCCCCAGGGACTTCTCTTGGCTGGCAAGGCCTGGCCTGTACCCTGTTGGGGAATAAAATGCACAACCTTCTTGAGGAGGACTTGAGTGCCCGGCCAATTGTGTTAGAATCGAGGTTGTTCGGAAGGCACAGCTGGGCCTCCGTCTCCAAAGCAGCCGTGCCCACCTGCTCGCTCCTGTGGGTTCCTGACAGACGTCTCTGGAGGACTTACCAGGCAGTTCTAAGCCTTACTCGCTCCTCTGCACCCCCGCCCCCTATTCCACCAGAACCTCAAGGCACGCTGCAGGATGCCCCAAGAACTGCCAGCCCTACGCGAGGTGGAGGGACAGAAAGCTGGGCCTTGGCCGGGGATGGAAAGATCCTTCGCCTGGAGGTGCCGCCGTCCGCCGGCCCCACTCTGGGGCTCCGGGCACGATGGGCCTTCGGCTGAGGACAACCCCACCTATTAAAGCACACCTTTCTCAGGTCCCCATTCGGGGCCACTTTCCAGGCAAGCAAAACTTTGAGGAGAGGCCTACCTCATCTGGTCCTAGCATGGAGATCCTGTTCCCAGGTGGGGGCTCTGGCACTTGGGCACACCACACCTGAGGCGTCCTACCGAGAGCAGTGTCTGCAGGCTGAAGCCACTTGCCCACAGGAACCCCCCCCCCCCCGCAGGCTGCCATCACTCTGCCACCCCACCACTCGGTCACAGGCCCCGCATCTTGCTGCCAGTGCCATGCCTTCTGGAACGCAGCCCACACCCTGTTCTGGAGCACCCCACCTGCCAGTGGCAGATCCCAACAGGGCCAGGGCCAGACATTTGGAACCAAATGGCTCTGTGGCAACTCCCAGGATCTGCACTTGGCAGGTGAAAAGGTGAGAGCCGGGCCAGGCGGGGGACAGGAGGGAGCGAGACGGGAGGGAGACGAGAGGGAGAGGAGAGCCGCACGGCAAATTGATTTCTGAGGGGCTGTGACCTCGGGAGCCATTAACACCCCATTCTGGGAGGGCTCAGGTTCAGGTTCAATAACCTGGTTATAAACCCCCTCCGGCCAGCTGTGCAGGCTCCCCCTCTCCTTGTCTTGTCCTCCCGAGAAGCAGTGCGCCTGTCTGGATATACATTACTGATGATATAATCCTTTTACCGGGAGAGAGCCAGACGCCCACGCCCATTGGCTGGACAGGCAAAGGGAGGTGAGTGGGAAGAGGAGGGAGAGCAGAGCTCGGAGCCGCTCCAGCCCCCATGCTGGTGGAAGGGGAGGAGAGGGAAGCAGATGACTTCCTGGCTTGTCCAAGGGAAGTTGAGGGATGAATGGGGGGCAGAGGAGAGGGGAGCCAGAATGGCTGGGGAGATTGGGGGTACCCAGAGCCTGCAGGGAGTTGCCCCCCTGCTGTAGACCCCCCTCCACCAGTTGCTCCGATTAAGGCCTCCGTGAGTGGCCCATCTGCCTTTCTGGCCACATCTCTCCATACCCCACCAGGACCGTGCCTCTCGAGTTAGAGCGTCTCATCACAGGGAAGAAGACAATCTATGGCCCTGGCTCAGATGCCTGCGGGGCTGGGGCGGGGGTTCCTGAGGGTGCTGTGTCCCCACCCCCAAACCTCAAGAAGGTTGTGCATTTTATTCCCCAACAGGGTACAGGCCAGGCCTTGCCAGCCAGGGGTCTGCCTCCTCCCGTCGGTCTGGCCGCTTCCATCGGCCACTTCCCCGTTCCCCTCTCAACAATGCGTGGCCCAGCCTGGGCCCTGTTGGCTCCTTGCACCCAGACCAAGGCCGGACACCAGGCTGGCTGGGGTATGTGCTGCTCTGGGGTCAAGGGGCACCGAGCACTGCTCTGCTCCTCTCCGTAGAGAGGCAAGTTCTAGGCCCCCAGCCAGGCTGCAGCCTCCATAGAAGGGACTGTCTCTGCCCTGGGCGCTGGAGTCTGGTCCCAGTCATCGTTGGCTTGGGGTGGCGGTGGGGGTGGGCAGGAGCGTGGCCGGCTAGCCAGCCGGAGCAAGGAAGGAGGCAGCCCTTCGGTGCACAGGGGCCCTGGAGAGCTGTCCACGGCAAAGAACCTGCGGAGAGGGCCTGGGAGGACGGTGAATCCAGGCCGCCCCTGCCAGGGTAGAGCCCCAGGCTGTGGCTCCAGGGTGACGAAGCCGGGCCCCTGGAGCAGGCTCCCCCCAGCCCGGATGAGAACCTTTTCCTCTGTCACCCTGTCTTGGCCCTGCCCCCATCCTCCACGCAGCCCCCGGCTCTTGCTTCCCCCTCCCCACTTTCCCGCTTGAGAGGTGTGCCACAAGGAAGGCTCAGGATATTTCTGCCAGCTCTATGGGGATTTTTCCGGTCTAAATTGAGAGAGCTGCTATTACCCACGTTGGTGGCTGATCTGCATCCTGAGAGCACCCAGTGCAGAGAGAGTGGCGCAGATGTGGTGCCGTGTGACCACCGACCCTCCGGGCCAGCCCCTGGGCAGAGAGAGGGGGAAGAAGAGGGAGGGGGAAGGCCAGGGCCTGCTGGCGAGGAAGCCCTAGGGATCGTTCGCATCCGCTCAGAGGTGAGGGTCAGCGAGGCCTGTCCGAGAGATGCTTCGGGTGGGCAGGGGACAGCCAAGGTCCCTCGCTCAGGGTCGGGCACATTGGTCCTCCCAGAGGGGGGACTGTGATGAGTCGCTGAGTCCCTCTCAGGGCTCCTCCATCTGCCTGCAGATGATAGGGTACCAGTGCTCAGAGCCTTCTCCCTGCGGGGAAGCGCAGAAGGACCTCAGCCACGATACCAAGCATGCGGTGAGGACCAAGCACCGCTCAGGACCCGCCAGCATCACGCCATCATCCCAGAGAGAAAGGACAGGGCCTGTGGGGACCCTGAGCGTCTGGGTTCGGCCCGGGCCACTCTGGGGTCCCATTTGACTCTGCTGTCACCAAACCTGGAGCAATGGCCTGAGACTGGTCTTCTAGCAGTGGAAGCCTCTCTTCACCATACCTGCACTCTGCGGACAGCTATTGGGGCTGTCATGGAGTGGGACCATGAGGGTAACACAGAGCCCAACTTGTCAACCTGCAAGAGTCAGCTCTCGGGACCTGCTGTTGGAGATCTGGCCAGAGCCACAGGGACTGTGACTGTGACCTGAGCCTCCCTGTGGCACCCCTGGCTGGAGCTGCCTGTTCTCTGCAGCCCCAGAGGAGAAAGGGGGTGTCGAGGATGGGGTCCCTTGAGGCTCTAAGCCTGAGACGACTTCCCAATCGTCAGAGCAAACTTCCTGTGCTCCACTCTCAGTGATGGCCCCATCCACGTTGGCCGGCCTACACAGGCTCTGTAGATTACAAGGGATAGAATTATCCAGAAAATATCTTCAGGAAGGGGGACATGTTGTGCCCAGAATGCTGTCTCCTTCTTAGCCAAGCCTACCCTTCCCCCATGGCTCCCATCCCTGGCCCCCCACCCCCCAGCACCAGCCTTGCCTCTGCCCAAGCCCCTAACCAGCCCTCAAAATCCTCCCACGATGCCCATGCCTTCAGAGTGACCCGGCTTTCTTCTGACCTCTGGCCTCTGCCGCACCCGCCTCCCAGAGCCCAGGGCCAGTTGGCATCACTTTGCTTCACAAAGTTGTGGCTTCCTGACAAGATTCGGCCACCCTCCCGTCAAACTCCAGGGCCTGTGAGATTTTCCTCCTCACCCCTCAGCCCCTGATGGCAGGTCCACTCCTGGGGCCTTGACTCTGGGCTCACGGCCTCTTTCCTGCTGTGCCAGCCCTCATCCTTAAAACGGCCCACCGAGCCCCTGCTTGTCAGTGCTCCTCCAGCGGTCCCGGCGCCACCTACACTGGGAACCCCACTCTCAGCCTCTACAGTCCCTTCCCACAATCCCCCGTGGCCGCTCCACCCCGCACCAGTCTCCTGGAGCCCAGCTCAGGTCCGTCCCTCCCAGCGGGTATCTTTGCCGCCCGCACCATCAAGCGCCTTCAGACCAGTCAGGTGAGAGCTTCCCATACTTCGGCCCTTCCCCGGTCAAAGCCGCCGGCAGTGGGTGTCCCAATCACCCGGTGTCCACGCTCGAGAGAGCTGGAGTCCTCTTCCTGGCCCTCAGTGGCCCGATCTCCTATTCCCCTCAATCTCTGCCCCATATGCTGCCTGCTGAGGTGCCCTCTTAGTCAGACCCTTGGTGCTCTCCTTGCTGGAACATTCTCCTCCTCTGTCCCATGCTCCTGGCCATCTGTCCCAAGTCTGTCTCAGGCATCATGGCCCTCAGTCCCCTCTATGTGTTCCTACCGGATGACCATCATCCTGGGTGATGACTATGACATCACAGTGTCTCTTGGGGGCCACACCCACAGCACCAACTGGCAACTGGCCTTTGCCACCTGAGTGCCCCATGGCCCTTCAGGTGCAGCGTGTCCCACAGGGAACTCGCTGTCTCCACTTGAGTCAGCCAAATCCCCATGACAGAGGGAATTGAACTCTGTCTCCACCCCCCTCACAGTTTCTGATGAGTTTACCACTTAAAGAGCTTCAAGTGCATCACCTCTTGTCCCTGCCAGGCCCTGCCCCCTCCTCACTGTTGGAAGCCTCCAGGCTCAGCACCCCCCCCCCCCCCCCCCGCCGCCCATGTGGAGGACGCAGCAATTATCCTGCAGCAGAGGTCGTAACACGCTCCTCCCCCAGCACCCTTCAGTGGCCCCGAGTGGCCTTGAAGACAAAGTCCACATGCTCTAGGCCACTGGCCTCCGCTGGTGGTGGCCAGAACGTACCAGAATCTTGTGTCCCTTTCCCTTATTCTAAATACGCTCACATTCTGAGGCTCCATGGAGGTGGACCTGTATTTTGTGAGTCCATCCTGCAGCTCACTATGGCATGCCCTCTGTCCCCAGTTCATGTCCGGCCCATGGGCAAAATCCATTGCCACCATCCTGCCATCTGGCAAAGGCTTCGCCTGGCATGCCCACTGCCTGTCACCATCACGGGCCCCCCTCTGCCTGGCAAGGGCGTACTCTCTTCCCTTTGCTGGGACCATCTGGCTCAGGCCAGCCATGGCCTCCCAGCTCCGGACCACTGTGGCCCTTGCCTGGGAAGTCACCTCTGTGAGTTGAGAGAATATTTGGAGGAGAGTGGCCACGTCACGTTGCGCCCAGTGTGGCTCTGAGATGGGCTCAAGCATCGTGTGTAGACCCCGGGAGCTAGTGGATCCAAAAGCTCGGCTGGAATTGCTAGATGACTTCAACACGACTCCCGAAGAAAAGCAAAAAGACCAGAGCCCTGTCGTCTGAGTCCCGAGTCCCAGCAGCCGGGGTGAGGGCGGCCCACGGTGACTCCCACATCTCCCTGTCCCTTCCAGGCTTGCCAGCTTTGTGTTTCCGTTTCTTAATCAGGAGGCTCCGGGGCTCTTGCAGAAGTCGTCTAGCGATTCTAGCCAAGCCCTTGGATTGCCTGTGTCGGGCCCGGCCATCACCCTCACCGGGCTGCTTGCTAGCACTGTGCCCTGGTACCCAGAGTATTCTCTGCCTGTGGAGACCTCGCCTCCTCCTCCTCAGGTGTCATCCTGCTTCCCTCTCGCGCATCGCGGGGCTTCCCTGTCTGTCCCCTGCATCCGGCCTGGGCGCCACGGGCACTCCACAAATGTCTCCTGAATGAATGTGGTCAAGTTGCGGTGGCCGGGAAGCCCCACATAGACCTTCACAGCACCCCGCTCTGTGTCTGGCTCTAGGCTGGCCCACTGGGGGCACAGAGAGGATTGAGAACCGGATCTGCCTCTGGGAGACCCCCGCCCACATGTGGAGCTCGCGGGCCACTGTCCCAGCACCGGTCCCTGCCCCCCGCCCCCCCCCCCCCCCCCGGTGCGCCCCTGTGGCCTTGTCCTGCCTCCAGCTGAGGACTCTGAATTCCTGGGGCGAGGCCCAGCCTGCAAACCTCTCCTCTGTGCTCCGGTGCACCCCATGGTCTACAGGCACCATTGGAGAGCTTTGGTGCCCCCCAGCCTTCGCCCCCTGCCCCTCAGCTGCCCACCCATCCTGCTTCTGCTGCCGGCAGCGGGCCCAGACCCCGTGGCTGCCTCTAGCCTCGTCTTTGTTTCTGCTCAGAAGTCTGAGTGTGTGCCTGCTGGGCACAAGCTGAGGAGGAAAGTCGGGCAGGGAAGGAGGAGGATGAGCTGCCATGTGGTCCCACTGGGGGTCCCCGGGACGCCTCTGCCTTAGGTTCTGTGACCAGGCAGTCGCAGGCCTTGCTTACTGCAGAAACCAAAGACTCATGGGCGTGCTTGTCGTCTGGGAGGGACAAGAGGAGGGGTGTCCACGTGACTGCCCAGAATCCCGCTGGATGGACCCAAGGTGTGTTCAGAGAGCCTGGCTGACTCCCAGGGCTGCAGGGGGGTGGAAGGGGCTATGCACGTGGCAAGCTGAGGGAGAAGCCTGGGTGTCCCAGCTGGTTCCTCGCCTTGGTGCTAAAACCTACGTTATCAGTAACGCTGTGGTAGCGCAGACTCGAGACCAGGGCAGTCACGTGGTATCCACGTGTGGGTGTGCACAAACCTTCACGGGACACAAATACACCTCCCGAGCCATCCAGGCAGACTGGCAGGGAGCCTGCTAAGGTTGAGGCACACGCACACTCACACATGCACACGCTTATATGTCTATATTAGTGTATGTATATATTAGTGTGTATATGCACATGCTCATATATGTTAGTGTATATATGTATGTGTATATATATATATACTTCTTATGATTTAATTGGACCATATAAGCTGTAGCCAACAAAATGGACAATAATCCAAAAGACTAAAATGTCCTAATATAACATCAATATAGGGCTTCTTATGGGTTGAATTGGATCCCTCCATTCCTAAATTCATATGGTCCATTCCTAAACCCCTGTACCTGTGAATGTGACCTTATTTGCAAATAGAGTTGTTGCAGATGTAATAAAGGTGTGCTCATACCACAGTGGGGTGGGCCTGTAATCTAGAACGGCTGGGGACAATGGGACACAGACCCGTAGGAGAACACTGTGGGAAGCGGGAGGGAAGCAGAACCGTACAAACCAAGGGCACCAGCAGCAGCCAGGGGAGACACCCGGACCAGAGCCTTCCCCAGCGCCTTCAGAAGGAGCACAGCCCAGAACTGGGAGGCAGTTAATGTCTGTTGTTCTAAGCCCCCCGGTCAGTGGCACCTTATTACGGCCGCTCTAGCAAACTGATACAGAGCTTTTCTGTTTTCAAAATGCTTTCTCCACTCTTGTGTCATTTAAAGCTAAAATATCCCTATGAGGTAGATGGTCCTAGCATTTTACAGATGAAGAAACTAAGATTCAGGACACTCGAGTTGAGTGAGTTGCTTAGAGTAATTCAGTCAGTTTGACGTAGACCCAGGCAGGGCTCAAGGCAACTCTTCTGATTTTAAATCTAGATTCAGTGAAACGTAAGGTGTCTAAAGTCTCCCAGCTTCCTGATGTAGCCATATTCTAATTTTACTTTAAGGTGTGTATTTCAGGGCGGGGTGGGGATAAAGTGTATATTGCTAAGATTTATTTACGTTCAGAATGTATTTGGCGGGGAGGGGCAGAGGGAGAGGGAGAGACAATCTCCAGCAGACCCACTGCTCAGTGTGGAGCCCAATGCGGGGCTTGATCCCACGACCGTGAGATCAGGAGCTGAGCTGAAATCGAGAGTCAGATGCTTAACCGACTGCGCCACTCAGGCGCCCCTAAAGGGTGTATTTCGGAATTTTGGAAGCTTTGGGCCTGACAGATATTTTTGGTTGATTGAGTCAAGGCAAACTGTCCACCCTTACTCTATGCCTTGTCCTACCTCTGATAAATTGATCTCTTTTTTGGGAGAGAAACAGTCAATCTTTTTTTGCTATAAATGTCCCTCCTCAGTATGGCTTTAGCTAAATATCACAAATTTTGCCATGTTGTAGTTTTATTTTCATTCATTTCAGTATCTTTCAAAATGTTTTCTCCAGATTTCCTCCTTGTCCCCTGGATCATTTAAAAGTGTGTTGTTTAGCTTCCGAGCTTTTTTTCTGTTAGCTTTCTGTTACTGATTTCTAGTTTGAGTCTGTTGTGCTTGGAGAACACACTCTGCATGATTCCAGTTCTTTGCAATTTAGTGCAGTTTGCCGTGGCTGCTTGTACAAGGTGGTGTTGAGTCGAGTGGTCGGTGACTGCCCATTATATCCTGTTTGTTGCCGGTGTTGTTGAGTCCTTCTAGAGCCTTCCTGGTGTTCTCTTTGGCTGTTTTATTAATTGTTGAAGTCCCTAACTATAATCGTGGATGTGTCTATTTCTCCTTCCAGCCCTACCAGTTTTTGCTGCCCAGTTAAGGGTGCCATGTCTTTTTGGTGGAATGACCCTTTACCATGAGTTTTTGTTGTTCTTGAAATGAATTTTTTTATTTGACTTTTTATGCAAGTGAATTTTTTGGGATCACTTGTAGTTTTCATGTTGTAGGGGAGCAGCAGCAGAAGAAGGTCTTGGAGGGAAAGAAAACTCAATTCAGAGGAGGTCGCTTTGCTGCCTTCGGCTCTACTAGAGCCAGAGTAAGGTATAGGAAGGGCAGCCTGCACTCCCCTCTGCCCCTCTCCGTGGAAAAGAGGGGAAGACACTGGTGAACATTCCCATCTGCTTGGAATTTCAACATAAAAGCACGGGTGGGGATGGGGGTTTTGATAAGAAAGCTTGAAGTTCCACCAAGAGGTGTTTGCAAACACATCTTATAAGCAACTAGTGGTTCCGAGTTGACATTAAAACAAGGTCCTTAGTCTATTCTTCATTTATGGCATTTCTTTAAACCTTGCTCTAAATGATAGCTTTTCCTAAATATGCATCCCAATGTAGTAATTGATAGTTATGCTAAGAGCTTATCTGTAGGGAGGAGGCACCTAACGTGTGCCTGAACTGACTCGATTCGCTTCCAGGAATATTCTAGGTCTGGGGAGAGTTTCTGAGATGGTCGCTGAGGACGCAGGAGGAAGTAGACGGCTTTCAACAAGTGATCCGCAAAATCCGGATGGGGCAGGACGGGGTGGGGGGGAAGTGCTGCAGACAGCAGGCCCCACAGTGGGGTCTTGGAGCAGGAGTTCACCAGCGGGAGCAGAGGGACCGGCAAGGCCAAGGGCGTGGAGGCATGGAAATGCTTAACCTGTTCGGGGACCTGAACACTCTTGCCCTGGGGCGCGAATGCACGTGTGTTATTGAGAGTAAAATGAGGTTGGAGGTGTAGCAGACAAGGCCCCGGGGCTGCTGTGTCAGAGGAGGGGGCTGGGGGAAGGGAGCCGCCAGCAGCTGCCGCCTTTGTTCAAGACACACCAAGGAGGTGCCCCTTCGCATTGCCTCTCACTCCTGACAAGGGCCCCTCTTAGCTGGCTGACTTTTCCCCTCTTCTGCCAGCCTCTGGCTCTCTGTACCTTCAAAGCGGTGGGTGAGGGGAAGGCGGGCAAGGTAGGGCAGGGCCCAGTAGCCCTGGTCCCCGAGCGGTGGGGTGGGCTAGGCCCGCTGGGGGAGCGAGGCCCTAAGTGCCCAGTGTCTGCCAGCTTAGTCCTCCCCTGAGAAGCTCACTTCGGGGACCAGCCACCTTCCTGGGCCAGCAGGCTGGGGATCATTCGGCAGGTCCCTTGGAGTGGTTCTCTTCCAAGATCTGGTGGTGCAGAGCGTCTGGGGGCTGCAGGGCCCAGCCTCCTTGCCTGCCAGCCACGGGGAGCAAATGATTTTCCCCCGGATGTGCAAGGCAAAAGCATGTGTTTGTATATGTGTGTCCTCCCACCTTCACTCAGCCCCTCAGGGAAAGGCCCAGAGCTTTCCGGAAACCCCCAAGCAGATTACATTTGTGCCAAAGGGAGCAGGGCTTTGGGGTGCTGGGGCCACTGTCCAGCCTCCAGGCAGGAGGCCTGTGTGTGCGCCTGAGGGAGGGTGTGGAGAGAAATGGAGGAAGCAATTGCTGCTGGAGCTGAATTAGACATGGAGCGGGTGGAGGAGGGCTATAGGCATCGCGGGATGGCTTAGACGCTTGGCGAGAGTGCTTGGGTGGTGGAGGTGTGTGAGGGACCCCTCCCTTGCAAGCTGGAGGACATCGGGCCTTCCCGGAGCATTCCTGTGAGATGGTAGGTGGGCCGCGGGGCTCAGGGTCTGGGGCTTGCTGCAAGCCTGGGCTAGGCACCGGGAATTGCAGGCGGTAGGGGAGAAGTCCCCAGGGTCAGCACACCCAGCTTCCTTCCTGCCCGCCCCTTGAGGCTCCTGGCCCCTGCCCTTTCTGCTCCAGCTCCAGTCATACCTGACCTTTGCACCAAGTTGACGCACATTCCCTCTCTTCTGGTTGCGACCTTGCTTCCCCTTGACTCTGCCTCCCTGTGTGGGCAAATGCCCAGGGCTGTTGCTGTCTGGGCCTGCCCTCACTCCAGGACCCTGCCTTCCACCTGCGGCCCTTGCAGAATCCTCCCACCCACACTGGCTTTCGACCTGGTCCCGCAGGGGACCAGGGGCTGATCTGTGAACTCAGAGCTCCTGGGCATCCCCGTGCAGCAGTGCGAGGCCAGCTTAGGGCACTGCTGTGGGCCCCCCGCTTGAGTGGGCCAGCTGCCTGAGCTAGCTGGCAGAGGCGTGGGCCGAGGTGCTGAATCAGGGCACCATCCCTGCCTGCAGTGGGTAAGGCCGCCTCTTTCAGAGAAGGTACCAGGCCCCCTGGCTCCAATAAGTGGGGGGCAGATGGGAGGAGAGATGGCTCTTGGTGCCGACTGATGTGTCCATGGACTTTCAGGAGAAAGCCCGCTCTCCTTCTGCCCACATGACACCCACTGTGCCTCTGGGGGAGGTGCCCACTGCCTGGGCCCCTGCTCCCTGCAAAGTCCGCGCACTGCTGGCGTGGACCCCTCCCTCCCCAGGGGCTCACTCACTTGCCGTTGGCCGCTTGGCTTCCACCTGAACTTCTTCTCTGGGCCCCTTCCCTGCGGCAGAGCGGGTGCCTTGCTGCTGACCTGCCCTCCCTCTGCGCCCCAGCCACCTGCCCACCCATCTGGGGCCAAGCTCAGACGAGGAGAGAAGGGAGGTAGGGATGGCCAGGCCAGCCAGATGGGGAGAGGGCCAGCTGGGGGTGCCGGGGGCTGGGGAGGAAAGCAAACCCTCACCTCTGCCAGCTCCCCACTCTTCCTTCCCAGCTCCTCCTCACGTGTCCCCCGAACACCCTCGTTCCTTTGCCTCCCTTAGGGACAAGATGCCTGCCGGGCCGGGCCCCTTTGCCTGTGGCCTCCGGGCCTGGTAAGCAGTGGCTCAGAGGCCGGTGCCCTGAGAGGGGGTCCCAGAGACCTGACCATGGGGCAGAGAATCAGATCCGCGGGCAGCAAGATCCCGGAGCAGGACTTCGGTGATGGGTCTCCAGGGGCCCCCCAGGCTCCGGGCGGTGGGGCTTTGAGCAGGACACCCCTTGTCCCCGGGACACTGTCAGCCATGTCCCTGATCCCCAGGCCACCCCCCCTCCCAAAGAGGGAGAGGGCACAGCAACCGTGTTTGGATGGCAGTGGCCCTTTGTGGGGGGGCTACCCAGACCATCCTCTGCCCCCTGCTCTTACCTCTTCATCCATTCAGCCATTCATGCGCCCAAATAGCTGTGCTGGTGCTGTTAGCAAAGTGATCCAAACCAAGTGACATTCGAGCAGGGGAGCCGGACGCTTGCTCAGATGAAGGGCAGGTTGCCCAAAGCCCAGGGTGCACCTGGGCCCAGGCACCGTCCCAGAGCCCCTTGGGGCCGGCATTGCTGCGGCAGGGCCCTACCTCTCTGATCCCCTGCTCTTTGGAAGCCCTAGGTGGCAACGTCCGTGCAGCCGTGCCATTCTGGGGCCAGAAGCTCTGGGCACCTGGCTTTGCGGTGAGCTTGGCTTCTTCTTCTAGGCCTGCCTGCCCCTGAGGGGAGGGGGTGGGGCTCAGACGAGCCAGCACCCCTCTGCAGGGCCGGGCTCCTGCATGGGAAGCCTTGTGGCCCTCTCCTCCTTGTGCGTCGGAATGAACGAACATTCTTTTTTTTTTTAAAAGACTTTATTTATTTGAGAGAGAGAGTAGGCTTCAGTGGGGGGTGGAGGAGGGCAGAGGTAGAGGGAGAAGCAGGCTTCCCGCTGAGCAGGGAGCCCGATGCGGGACTCGATCCCAGGACCCTGAGATCTTGACCTGAGCCGAAGGCAGACGCTTATCGGCTGAGCCACCCAGGCGCCCCATGAACGAACATTCTGTGCGCTCCTCCTGCCCACAGTGCCATCACCCCGTGTCTACATGCAAACCCAAGGACTTCTCAGAGAATAAACTTGTCACACTGTCCCGGGTCCCCTCTGCTATCCCCGCCCCCAACGCAGGCCAGAGATCAGAGCTGAGGCCTCAGACAGATGGACTGATATGTGGGCTGTCAGGCCTGCAGGGAAGAGGGTCATGGACAAGGTCAGGCGCCTCGAGGACTGAAGCCATGAGGACCACTTGGTTTGGCAACATGGAGGGCACTGGCCACCTTGGCCAGAGCTGTGTCAGAGGAAGGGTGGGTGGCAGTCGAGTGGGAGGCGGTGTGTGAGCAAGAAGGTGGTGGCTGGAGGGGAGCCCCACGGGCCCCCGTGCCTCCTTCCCCACGGTGAGTGAGGGGGGGCTGGGGGGCTGCACCTGGGCCAATTACTGAGTGGAGGCTGACGGCCCTTGTCTCCCAGGTCAGGAACAGATCTTTTTCTCACATCCCTCTTTCTGTCACTGTAGGAATGTCTTGGGGCTGCCCTAACAGATCACCACGCCTGGGGCGGGCGGCTTAAAACAGCAGAAATGTCTTCTCTCACAGTTCTGGGGGCCAGAAGACTGAAATCAGAGTATTGGAGGGCCTCTGTAGGCTCGAAGGGAGGCTCCTTCCCACCTCTTCCAGTTTCTGGGGGTTCCGGGTGTCCTTGGGTTTGTAGACACCACTCCAATCCCTGCCTCTGTCTTCACATGACTTTCTTTCTAGTTCTCTTCTGTCTCTTCTAAGGCCACTGGTCATTGGATTTAAGGTCTACCCTGGTAATCCTGGAGGAGCTCATTTCCAGATCCTTAATTTCATCACATTTGCAAAGGCCCTTTGTCTTAATAAGGTCACATTCACAGGGTCTTGGCTGTGGACATAGCTCCTGGGGACCCCCACTCACCCCACCACCCCCAGGCACCCCACTTCTGAGGACAACGGTTCATGGGGCTTCTTGGGTGACCCCAGCTGCACCATGGCTGTGCTCTACTCTGTTCTCTGCTGAAGGTCGGAAAGGGCTGGCCACCGAAGCCGCGGGCTCTGTAGCCGTTTCCCGCTCTGGCCCCAGGGAGCTGAGTGCCCTCCTCCTCCGTGTCACTGAGCCGTTGTCCAGCACGCAGCCAGATGGGAGTGCTCTCCTCGGGGTGGCTTGGCAAGTGCACAGGCCGGTGTCTGCAAGAAGGGTGGGCATTGGGGTGGGCTCGTGGAAAGGGGCTGGTGCCCCCGAGGAGGGGCTGGCCACAGATGGGAGCAAGGACAGGCCATCGGGAGAGACAGGATGAAGCGAGGGGCAAGCAGCACAGATGGGGCGGGGAGTTCGGTGGGGGCAGCAGTGTGCAGAGCAGAGGGATGATCCCCGGAGCCCGGGAGCATTTTGGAACAGGGACCAGCCCCATCCTGAGAACCATCTTGTAGGCTTCCCTCCATCCCGCCACCAGACCTTTGCACCTGAGGTTGCCCACCCCGGACGCCCTTACAGGACAGGAGGCTGCAGTGCTTCCTCTGGGAGACCCGGGCTCTGCTCTCCCCGCCCCCTCTAGCTCCCCATCCTTGAAAATTATGCAGCTACATAAATGCCATTCACAGTGAAGCCATGCAAGCCATGGTTACTTTTCTTCTCTGCACAGCATTTTGTTTTCCCAGGAGTTAATAATTGTCCTTTGGCTAGCTGTTTGCTTAGCTTCTCGTGCACTTATCACTAATTCAACCCTAGACTCGTCCTGGTGTGTAAATGTTCTCTCAAGACATTCAAACACACCAGACATTCTCGTAATTTCTTCTTAGCGAAAATCTCTTGTGACAGAGCCCTCGGACTGGCGGCAGGCCGTCCAGCTGCCTGTGCCCCCGTCCCCGGCGTCTCCCCTTGCCGTGTCCCGCAGAAAGCTCCCCCATGCTGGAGCCCTGCGACCCTGCCCCCGCCACGTTGGAACTCTGTTTCCCCCCACTCCATGTTGGAGCCCTTACTTTATGGTCAATTTTCCTTTCCTTTCCTTTTTTTTTTTTTTTTTTTAAAACAATGAGCCTGTGTTTCTGTACTGCTTGTGTAAAGTTTAAAAAAATATATTTCAAAAAGAGCTAGACAGACTGGAGATCAGGAGCCTTGGCTTTGCGGCCTGGCGTGGCCTCTGCTATTTGGTGCGGCCTTGAGCGAGCCTCTCCCTCCCTAAGTCTTGCTTCCATTATCTGTAGAACCCCAGGTTTAGACTGGGGTTATTCATTAATCCTTCATTTATTCATTCAACAGACATTTGTTTAGCAGGGACTCTTAAGAAAACTGTTTATCATGGAAACTGTCAACCTTAAACAAAGGTAGAGAGAATCGTTACTTTAGCCCTGGAGCCCCTGGAGACTGATGAGCCCGTGTCAACAGTTATCACCAATTTGCTGGTATTTCTCATCTATCGCCTCCTTTGTTTCCTGGAGTATTTTTTGGAATTTACTCTTTTGAAATAATTTGATTCACAGGCAGTTGCCCTGAGCATCAGCGTCTTGCACATCCAGCAGACGACAGTGGGGTCGTCCCGGTTGCACGCGTGTGCGTACGCGTGTGCATTTCTGAAATGCGGTCAAAATGTAGCTGTTCCTTCGTCACACAGATCCTCCTGCTACGTCTTCATAGGCGTTCATTGTTTTCGAAAAGAAACTGCCAAACTGTCTCCCAGAGTGGCTGCCCCACGAGCATTTGCTACTGTTGCTATTTTTTATTGGAGCCCTGCTGGTAGCTGCCTAGTGGTATTGCCTTGTGCTTTTGATGTGCTTTTCCCTAAGGGCGGATGAAGTCAAGCACCTTTTCATGCTCCTATTTGCCACTCGTGTGGCCTCTTGGGTGAAATGGTTTTTTGGCTATATTTCTAAGTAGATTGTTTGCTTTTTTACTGTTGGATTTTGCCCATCTGGTTCATTTGTACCCCCCCCCCCCCTTTTCCGTGGAATATTTCTTTGAAAAATGAGCTTTTGACCGTGGAATAATTTTCCCTTTACGGAGATGTTACAGAGATGCTACTGAGAATTCCTGGGTACTCCTCAGCCTCACCTGACTCAAGGCCAGACTTCATCCACATCTCACCACTTTTTCTACTAATGTCCCTTTTGTGTTCCGGGACCCTGTCCAGGACCCCGCGTTGCTTTTAGTCTGGAGCATTTTAAAATAAATGCTAAACATCATGTCATTTCACCCATAAACACTTACCTATGGATTGCCAGTAGATAAGGGCTTCTAAAAACAGCCCCACAATGTCATGGTCACGCCTAGCAATTGAAATTACAAATAAGTCCTTAACGTCACCTAATACACACTTTTCTTGATTGTTGCAAAGATGCATTTTCATGATAGTTTGTTCAGACAGGGATGCCAGCAAAGCCCATACTTAGCATGGGGTTGATATGTCTCATATGTCTTTTCTGTGTCATCTATTTGTTGGAAAAACCAAGTCTTTCATCACAGGGTTACAAAAGGGCAATTTTCTGATTTGATCATTCTTTCTGCATTTCCTACTTGGAATTCGGTAATGGAAGAAATTTCCCTCATCAACCATTCTATTCGGTTATCATGAAACACAGGTAATCCAGGACAAGCTTCTTTCTATTTATTCCCCTCCAGAGTAATGACTTGGTCCCCTAGCAACTTCCAGAATGACCAGTCATTTTACATATTGAATATGTGTTGGCTATTGTCATCGTTCTGCCTTTTGAGTTCCATCTGTGGCCTGTGGGAGCTCCTGCAAGGGGGCTCCCAGGTCCCCCTGATGTGGCGTTCATGGTCTGAGGCCCTCCTCACTTCCTGCCATAGCAGAACGTGCCAGGCTCACTGTGCACACTTCCTGCACCAGTCCTGGCTCCCGGTAGAGGGAGATGACATTCAGAAAGACCACACCTAGACACTGCTGAATACAGTTCAGATTTTCTTCTAGCTCTTTTTTTCCTTAAGATGTATCCCAAATAGGTATGTGTAATGAAAATTCCATGCTTTCGAGACACTTGAAGTACTTCTTTTTTGCACAGTTAAGCCAAAACTGTTACGTGGTTATGTTCATTGGTTTCTGTTTGTTTTTGACTCTTAGGGATTGCTTTGGTCTCCTTTTTGATTTTTTTTAAGTATAGAAAACTCTTTTTTTAAAGATTTTATTTATTTATTTGAGAGAGAGAGAGAGAGAGCACAAGCAGGGGGAACGGCAGGCAGAGGGAGAAGCAGGCTCCCCAAGGAGCAGGGAGCCCGACGCGGGGCTTGATCCCAGGACCCCAGATCATGACCTGAGCCAAAGGCAGTTGCCCAACCAACTGAGCCACCCAGGTGCCCTAGAAAACGTTTTTCACGAAACAATACTTGTATATTCATTTCCTCCTATTTCTTATACAAACATTATTATATACTGTGCTGTACCTCGCTTGTGGATTTATCCTTACATCCTGGCGACATTCCCTTTACCCACCTGCACAGTGCTCCGAGAGGCAGGCCGAGCAGAGCTGACTCAGCCAAGCCTGAGTGGTGGGTGGTGGCTGGTTTCCAGTCGTTTGTTATTACTGAGAAGTTCCTACTCTTGACAGGTAGTGAGACTCCCTCCCTCTCTCCTTCATTACTTCAACACATGCAGAGTGCTGGCCGTGTGCCAAACACTGGGCCAGGCTCCCTGGATGTCATGATTACGATGGAGACTGCTGGTTGCTTCCTCACCATCTGGTCGCCCATTCTTCTCTGGTGACAGATTCTTAGCTAGGCCCATGACTGCCTGAATTAAGGCTGTACTCCCGAGCCTCCTTTACAGCTAGTTGAAGCCACATGACCAGTTCTGGCCAGTGAGATTTGACTGGAAGTCTTGTATAGCACCTTCTGGGAAACTCCTTTCAGAGATGCTGGTATTCTCCTTGTTCCTCTTATTCACTCTTTCCTCTATTCCCTGCTTCATCTTCGTTCTGATGTGACGGCTGGAGCTCTAGCTGCCATCTTGGATCAAGGCAGTAAAGGCCACACCCTAGAGATTAGTGAGTTGGAATGATCTGGAAGGACCTTTGAACCCTAATGATTTTGTGGAATATCCATACCAGCCCTGAACGTTTTACCTCTGGACTTTGTTAATGCACAAGACAAATAAATGTCTTCTTTGGTTAAGCCACGATTATTATTAGTTTTTTCTCATGTGTATCCTTAAACCTAATTCTAATGGACAGAGGAAAAAACAAAACAGATAAGGTCTCTGATATTACCTAGTCGGGGGACAGCCATTTAATGACACATCTAATAGGTAAGTGTGTAATTATTGTTGCAAAAATATCTATGAAAGAAAACTACCAGACCACCCCTCAACAACAACAACAACAACAACAACAAACCAAGATTGAGAGAAAGATTCATCTTAGATGAACATATCCAGAACGTTACAATCAGAAAACCGAGAAGGAAAGTGTTTTTATGTTAGTGTGCATGTAAGTTTTGTGACATTTCAAAATATACAAGTTGATTTGTTTCCTTCAGTATTATAAACTAGATGCTCTGAGTGACCATTCTGATAAAAAATAACCAAAATTCCTGAAGAAAAGATGTTAAAATCATCTTTTAAAATGCACTAGTGAGTTGGTGAAAAAGTTAGGAATCCCAGAGTCCAAAAATTAAGTCAAGACAGGAACCCAAAGAGGTAAATAGAACACTGAGGCCAACTTTCACCCTGAGGGTATTTGTGGACCCTCGTGACCTTAAGCTTCAGTTTTCATGGCCTCATGGACTGTGGGGACAGGCCACAAAGCCCAAGTCTTGCAAAATAGGAAACCTTCATCCACCTCCCCCCACTGCATGAAGGTGGGACATAAAAGGTTAAGTCATCGTTGGAGTGGTGTACTAGAGACATTGACCACCACCTCTTTGTCCACTAGACTGCAAGGAGAGTGGCTTATTTCCAAACCTGGCGTGAGAGGGAGGGGAGAATATCTGCTCGGCACATTTGTGCTCACAAGCAAGCATCACGTGGATTTGCAGTACCTGGGTAGTCTGTAAGGTCCTCAGACTGAGAATTTAGTTTAAAATGGTTCTGGGTTGGAGTACCTCCAGAAAATCACCAGAAGCCCATGCAAATGCTCTCTGAAGGAATCCCCCTTCAATCTAGGTTTCAAGGCGTTCCCACTATGAAGTTCCAAGTCAGAAAATCTAAACACACAAGGGAAAAATGGGGGACACCTGGGTGGCTCAATCGGTGAAGCATCTGCCTTCAGCTCAGGTCATGATCCCGGAGTCCCGGGATTGAGTCCCACGTCGGGCTCCCTGCTCAGTGGTGTGTCTGCTTCTCCCTCTCCCTCACTCATGCTCTCTCTCTCTCTTGCTTGCTCACTCTCTCTCTAAAATAAATAAACTCTTAAAAAAAACAAGTGTAAAAGGGAACAGAGCCCCATGAGGGAGTGACAACTGAATAAAACCACAAAAGACTTCAAATAGTGGGATTATCAGACACAGAGGATAAAATAAGCATGTTTAATATGTTCAGAGAAATAAAAGAAGAGATTGAAAATATAATAAAGGGCAGAATTCTATAAAAACAACCAAATATATATGAAAAAACAAATAATATTTATAAAAATGAAAAATAAAATAGGGTTTAAAAATTCAATGAAGGACTTCCATTTCTGGTAATGATAAATTAGTTAATTCATGCCTACTTCCTGATGAGGGCAATTAGAAAAGCTGGAAAAATAGAAAAGTCACTTACCTGAAGGCATCCAGAGAAAAAAGAGGATGCAGAATTTCCAGGCCAGGATGCAGAGAAAAACAGGAACTGAGGAGAGTGAAGCCAGTATTTGGAGCTGATTATCTTCTGAGTGTGTCTGCAGAATCTAGAATGGGTGGGTTGGAGATGGCAGAGGGCTATTGACAGCTACATGGGGCTAGAAGGATAGGCATTAGAACCTAAGACCTGCCAGAGAAACACCCTGGTGAATCTTCCTTGTTTTAGTTGAGACCCTGAAGAGCTGCTCCCTAGGAGTAAGGTGATCCAGAAATAGAGTCTCCTAGGATTTTAGCTAGTTTTTAATTAATTAATTAATTATTTTAAAGATTTTATTTATTAATTTGACAGAGAGAGACACAGTGAGAGAGGGAACACAAGCAGGGGGAGTGGGAGAGGGAGAAGCAGGCTTCCCGCTGAGCAGGGAGCCTGATGTGGGGCTCGATCCCAAGACTCTGGGACCATGACCTGAGCCGAAGGCAGACGCTTAACGACTGAGCCACCCAGGCTCCCCTTTAGCTAGCTTTTTTATCCTCTCAATCCCTGAAACTGGGTTAGGATGACCCTGGATTGCTCAGAGAAGCCACATTTTGTTCAGAAACTCACAAAGCCAAGTGGAATTGTCTCTGGAGGAAGATAACATCACCCTCACCCTCAGTTTATTGCTACAAACATATTTTTTCAATTACAATGTTCAGCAAACAATAAAAACAGGTAGGCATATGAGGAGAGAAGGCAATAGGAATGAAAACCAACGGAAATAATAGACAATAGAAAAAGACCCACAGTGGCTCCTAACATTGCAATTATCAAGTATAAACTTTAAAATAACTAAGTACACATGTTCAAAGATATAAATGGCAATATTGATAATTAAGGCAGAAGACTAAAACTATAAAAAAGAGTCATTTGAAAATTCTAGAACTAAAAATGACTGTAACCAAAATTAAGAAATGAATGGATGAGCATAATAGCAGCACATGTGCAGCTGAAGAGAGTGTTGGACTGGAAGGTAAATCAGAAGAAACTATCCAGAATGAAGTAGGGAGAGACAAAGGGATGGAAAATTTTTTTAAAAAGAGAAGGAGACAGAGAGGATGTGTAAATCAAGTCCCAGAAGACAAGGAAAGAAAAAAATGGGGCCTAAGCAATATTAAAAGACATGATGTTGGGGCGCCTGGGTGGCTCAGTGAGTTAAGCGTCTGCCTTTGGCTCAGGTCATGACGCAGGGTCCTGGAATTGAGCCCTGTGTCAGGTTCCCCACTTAGCGGAAAATCTGCTTCTCCCCCTCCCTCTGCTGCTCCCCCTTCCCCCCCATACTCTCTCTCTCTCAAATAAATAAGTAAAATCTTAAAAAAAAAAAAATGAAGGCTGAGAATTTTCCAAAAATGAGGAGAACCTCAAATTGCAGATTAAGGAGGGTTCACAAACTGCAGAATAAGTGAAGAGAAATGCATAACTAGGGACATCAGGGTAAAATAACTAAAAACCAAATTACTTAATTGTGAAATATTGGAAGCTTTATATTTGAGATCAGGTACAAGATAAGGTTACTGGTTAACACCAGTTCTATTTAGCACTGTACTTGAGTACCTGGCCAGTGCAGTAAGGCAAGGCAAATAAAAAGAAAATATTGAGAAATAATTTGCAGATGATATAATATTTTATGTAAAAAAATCCCCCCAAATCTAAAGATAAATTATTCAAATTAATAAGAAAATTTAGCACACTTTTTTGGATATAAAATCAATATATAAAATTACCTTAGACATAATTTATAAATGAAAAAGATAACATTTATAATAGCATAAAATATATGACTATCTAGGAATAAATCTAATAAAGACATGCAAAACCATTATGTAGAAATTTATAATAGTTTGAAAGACAGTGAAAGAAAAATAAAAAAACAATAAAAACATATGCTATGTTCATGGATTGGAACACATAATTTTTAAAAAAGATTTTATTTACTTATTTATCAGAGAGAGCGAGAGAGCGAGCACAAGCAGGGAGAGTGGCAGGCAGAGGGAGAAGCAGGCTCCCTGCTGAGTAAGAAGCTTGACGCGGGACTCGATCCCAGGACCCTGGGATCATGACCCGACCCAAAGGCAGATGCTCAACTGACTGAGCCACCCAGGCGCCCCTGGAACACATTATTTCTTTCCTTTAACCTTATTTTTAAAATTTAAAAAAATTTTTAAGTAGGCTCCATGCTGGAGCCCAATGTGGGGCTTGAACTCATGATCAAGAGTAGGACGCTTAACTGACTGAACCATCCAGGCCTCCTTCCTTTTAACTTTCTTAAATATAATTTTAAATTTATAAAAAGGCTACAAGAATAGTAGAAATAAATAGAAGGGAACATCTCCAACCTGATAAAGGGCATGAATGAAAAACCCATCGATAACATTATATTTAATAGTGAAAGACTGAAAATTTGCCCCCTAAGAACAGGAACAAGACAAAGATGTCTACTCTTGTCACTTCCAGTTAACAATGTACTGGACATTGTATGTAGCCAGGGAAATTATGCAAGAAAAAGAAATAAAAACTATCCAGATTGGAAAGGAAGAAGCAAAACTATATTAAACAGATGACATGATCTCATATAGAAAATCCTAAGGAATTCACTAAAAAATGATTAGAACTAATAAATGAGTTCAACAAATTTGCGGAAATAAGGCCAATGTACAGAATGGCAAGGCTTGTACAACAGTATATTGTTGAAGGACATTAAGGAAGATCTAAATAAGTAGAAAGACATCCCATGTTCATGAATCAGATTATTAATATTAGGATGGCAATACTCTCCAAACTGATCTACAGATTCAGTGCAGTGCCAATCAAAATTCCAGCTGGTATTTTTGCAGGAACCGATAAGCCAATCCTAAAATTCACATGGAAGTGCAAGGGATCCAGAATAGCCAAAACAATCTTGAGAAAGGAGAACAAAGTTGGAAGACTCACACTTCCCTATTTCAAAACTTAGTACAAAGCTACAGGAATCAAGACTGTGTGGTCTTGATTATAAATTTATACTTAGTGTAATATAACTAAGTGTAATAAACTTATAAATTAGTGTAATAGCATTGAAAGTCCAGAAATAAACCTTGACATTTATGGTTAATTAATTTTTCAACGGGGGTGCCGAAACCATTCAGTGGGAGAAAAAACAGTCTTTTCAACAAATGGTGCTGGGACAACTGGATATCTACATGCAAAGGAATGAAGTTGGACCCCTATCTTACACCACACACAAAAAGTAACTCAAAATAGATCGGAGGCCTGAATGTAAGAACTAAGACTATGCAACTCTTAGAAGAAAAATAGATGTAAATCTTCATGACCTTGGATCAGGCAATGGTTTCTTAGATATGATGCCAAAAGCACAAGTGACAAAAGATAAACTAGATAAATCACTGCAAATGATACTACCAAAAAAGTGAAAAGACAATCCACAGAATGAGGGAAAACATTTGGAAATCATATATCAGATATGGGACTTGTATCTAGAATATATAAAGAAGACTTACAACTCCACAATAAAAAGATATATGACTCAATTCTAAAAATGGGCAAAGAATTTGAATAGGTATTTCTCCATAGAAGATCTAATGAGCTAATGAGCACATGAAAAAATGCTCAACATCATTAGTCATTAGGGAAATGCAAACCAAAATCATCATGAGATATTACTCCACACCCACTAGAATGGCTGGAATCAAAAAGATGTACAAAACATATTGGTCAAGATAGAGAGAAATTGAGGTCCTCATACGTTGCTGATGGACAGGTAAAGTGGTACAGCTGCTTTGGAAAAGCTTGTCAGTTTCTCAAAATGTTAAACATAGAGTGTCCATATGACCCAGCAATTTCACTCCTAGGGATAGTCCCAATAGATAAATTGTATGACATGTGAATTATATCTCAATTTAGCTGCTAAAAAAAGCATAGTAGATGGATTTCTTCCATATCCTTCATACAGATTCCCCAAATGTTGACATTTTACGACGTTTGTTCTATTCTCGTCTCTATATATGTACACCCTCACACAGCCCCATGCGCCCCCCCACACCCACACACTTATTTTCTGAATCTTTTAAATCAATTGAGACATTATGCTCCTTGATCTCTAAAAACTTCAGTGTGTATTTCCTAAAAATAAGGAACATTCTCTTATTGAACCACAGTACAGTTACTGAAATCAGGAAATTAACATTGATACAATACTATAGTCTACAGACCTTATCCAGAGTTTGCCAATTGTACCAATAATGTTCTTCCCAGAAAAGGCGCATCTCTGATCATGCATTACATTCAGTTGTCATACCTCTTTGGTTTCCTGTAACCTGGAGCAGCTCTTTGGTCTCTGTGTTTTATGACATTGACATTTTTCAAGGGCACAGGGCAGTTATTTTGTGGAGTGTCCATCTGTTTGGTTTTGCCTGATGTTTTCTTACCATTAGATTCAGGTTTTGCACAGGTAGGAATGCCAGAGAAGTGATGTGTGTGTGGTTTGTTCCATTACTGGTGATAGTATCTTTGGTCACTTGGTTAAAGTGGTGTCTGCCAGGTTTCTCTGCTACCAGGTTGCTACTATTTTCCTTTTGTGGGGAGACATTTTGAGATTATTTAAATATCCTGTTCCTCATCAAACTTTCACCCACTACTTTTTTCATCCATTGATCATTTTTGCTTGAATCAATCATTACTATCATGGTTGCCAAATGGTGATTTTCCAGTTCCATCATTCCTTCTACATTTATCATTTGGCTTTCTACTGTGAGGAAGAGCTTCTTATCTCCCCATTAACTTACTTATTTATATCAACGGAGACTCATAGATTCCTTACCTTCTGGAAGAACAAGATGTTCTAAGCTCCTCCAGACTTTCCCTGTCCCCCATTCTTAGAACCAGCCATTTATCCTAGGATCCCTAGTTCAATTTGAATGAGTAATTGCACTTAGAAACCTTTTGGAAAACCACACACACACACACACACCCCCCATACATATATGTACACATATACACATTTATTAATAAATGTAGCAGTAAAATACATATAGGTATGCACATTTCCATACATTTCTGTTTATCTATCATCTATCTATCATCTATCTATCTATCTATCTATCTATCTATCTATCTATCTATCATCTATCATCTATCTATCTATCATCCATCTCTGTGGGTACATACTGACACCTCTAACTCCAGGTTCATTCTAGCCCTCTTCCTACTTGCTGATTTGTAACTTCTTTCTTTGTCACTGAGAAAGCTGGCTCCCATCATCCACACTATATTATGTGTTTGTTCAACCCTAGAATACTCAGAAAGCAGTTTCAGAATTGTCATCCTGCACCTTTGCAAAAAAGGAAACTGTTCTCTAGAGTTCAATATTCATTTCTTTTTCTTTTTTATCTTGAGGGCATATCATCCAAGGACACCATTCAAAAGTTACTTGGGTTAGTTCTTTTCTTCCCTTCAGGGTGGTTGTGGTATTGTTTAATGGATGGCTTCGTCCACTTGTTTCCATTTGTATTTCATTTTTGGATAATTCCCCGCAAACTTGTGATTTTATTTATTATAGGTAATTTGAAGTTCAGATGCTCTCTGTCTTCTAGTGATGCTGAGGCCATGGGTTTTGTGTGGTTTTATTTGTTCTTGTTTTTTTTTTTTTTTTATTGATTTTTGTTTGGAAGCTACGTTGAGGGTTTTGCCATTATCTTGGTTACCCAGAATTCTAAGAAAAAAAAAAATCAATGTTTTGAACATGCCAATTCTCTTCCATTTGATTTATAGATTGAATGTAATTGTAATTTAAATGCCATTTTTAAATGGAGCTTGACAAGGTGGTTCTCAAATTTATATGGAAGAGCAAATGGCCAAGAAGAGTTAAAACGCTCCTAAAGAAGGAGGCGGAGGGAGCTGCCTTAGCAGATTCTAAGAATTATTCTAAAGGTACTGCATTTAAGATGGTGCAGTATTGGCAAAACGATGGGCAAATAGACCAGTGGGACAGAATAGAGAATGTGGAAGCAGACACGCCATGTGTAGAAACTCCATTTACGACAAAGCTGGTGCTGCAGCTCAGTGGAGGAAGGAGATATTTTTTCAGTATATAATGCTGGGACAATTGGTCATCCATGTGGCAAATAAAGTCTGACAACATCAGGTGTTGGCAAGCCTGGGGAACCGCAAGAAAACTTAGATCCTGCAGGTGGGCCTGGGCCCTGGGGCGATCACTTGTCATTCCTCAGCAAAGCGGGGCAGGGGTTTCCCCCTGGATGTGATGACTGGAGAAACTTGTGCTGGGCATCAGGACGCCTGATTGTAACATCACAAAAGGTGGAAACAACCCAACTGTCCATCAGGCTCACAACTGCTAGCTCATCAAGCCCACAACGGGACTAAACTGAGGGAGGGTAGGAGGTTAGTCCTACAAGGGAACAGAATGCTCGGAGGACCAATGGATTCCAGCTCTCATGGAGCAGCGTGGACGAGTCTTGGGAATCTCGTGTTCAATGGAAAAGCAGGTTGCAGAACAATACAATTAATGTGATTCCATTTGTGTCAAGTTCGAATCAGGCAAAATGAAACCATGTGTTGTTTGGGGATGCATACAAAGGTGGTGAAACTATAAGGAAAAACACGGGACTGGTAAAGGCACAATTCAGGGAAGAGGTCACCTCTGAAATGAGAGTGGGGGAAGTAAGTGGGGGGGGGATGAGGAGGGACACTCAAGGTCCTTCGCAGGTCATGTCACCTTTCTTTTTTTCCAAGCTGGGTGGTGAGTACACAGAGGCTCATGGTATTGTTCTTCACACTCACACATATTCTGTAAGTATTCTTCTGTGTTTTCTCGATATGTAACAGAAACAATTTTCAGCCCGGAGAGTTCCGCTGCATTACCTACGGAGAGGCACTGTGACCCTGTTGTGGCTGGGACCTCAGAAAAAGCCCTCAGGCTCTAGTGCCTCACTGGGGAGCGGGGCCTGCTGCTCTGACCCGCGCGGTTCGGGTCACAGCAGCTGACAGCACGGGTAGGGTGGTACCGGTGCTTAAAGTGCTAAAGTACTTCCGCACCTCAAATGCTCCCCACCTGCTGATCGCCCCAGCCTCCCCTCCGGGGGTGGGGGGACCTCCTGCCCCCATCCTGATTCTGTAACTAGCGCTTGCTCTCTGGATCCTGTTCCAGCCCCACAGCGGCCTCCCTGCCTGGGCCTCCGGGGTCAAGTGCAAGGAATATTCATGCCGCCCCCCCACCCCCGCTCGGCAGCAAGGCCCAGCACCCCCACTCTTGGAGGAGAGAAGACTCAAGGTTACCTCCGCACACCGGATCCGTTCACCATCCAGTCCACCCACAGCCAGTTTGCCTAATGACTAGTTGGTCTAATTACCAGGTCACCTCCAAGCCGGGATTTGGAATTCAAATGAAGGAGTTTATTTTCACCTTTTATTCTAACAGTGACTCCAGCTTAATCAGTTCTTTAATGATCAATTTGCCCAATTTAAAAAAATGAAGCATTGGAAACTGATTCACCGCAGGCCCTTCTGTCTCCGTGGTGTGTTTCCAAGGATTGCTCCGCAGCTGGGTTAGGGGTTCCTCGCTGTCCTGGGCGCTCTTTCTCTTCTTGCCGAGGTAGCTACGTCCAGCCGCAAACGTGTCTCCACATCGCAGGGTTTCCTAGAGCTGCCCACTGGCCCCTGGGCTTCACTTTGCCTCCCTCTGGCTGTGCCCCCGAGCACCGGCCACATACGGGGGGGGGGGGGGGTTATCCCCCAGCCCCGCCCCCCCCCCCCCGGCCCTCCCCCCCCCCCCCGGGCGCCCCCCCCCCCGCCCGCCCCCCGGGGGGGGGGGGGGGGGGGCATTCACCTCAGCCCTGCCACCACTCCGCCACACCACGCCACCAGACCACGCCACCACACCACCAGTTTTGTCCACTGAAGGGGCAAGTGGGACAGCTAGTTACTGCCCTCAGCTGCACGTTATGTTGCACTATGTCAAATTCACAAAGAAAGTGGGATTGTGAAACACAAAATGTACAAAATATGTTCATAAAATCTACTTATGCCTAGAACAAAACAACCTTAGGGAAAGATCTTTATACCAAAAGGCAAAAAAGGCCTTGAGGTGGACAAATGTGCTAGGTGTCCTCCTGGCTTCTCATGGCCTCTGGACCCAATAACTCTGCTGTCACTGGCCCTTGACCCCGACAGGTCATACCAGCCTCCTCCTCCGTAAATGGGGCAAGAACAGTGGGAGGAGGAGTCGGTGAGTTAATCCATTTACTGTTTGCTGTGGAGGCCTGGAGATCCACTTTTAACTACTATAGAAACACAGATTAAAGCTAGCTGACCTGAGAGGAATGCTTTGTTTTCCTCCTTTGTTTTTTTTTTTTTTTAAATCCTTAAAATGCCAAAAAGTTGGGAAAAAATAAGGCCCCGGATATGGATGCAGAGCCGCTTTGATGCACCTGAAGGTGGGGGAGGCTGGGGGGCGGGTCTCTCCAGCCTCTGGATTTGTTCTTGCCCTTCCCTCAGCATGGAGAACTCCACCCAGGTCTCTAGATCCTTCTCTTCCTTTACTACTCTCTCCTGGAAGCCTTCCTTGAGCCCTCACTCCCCATGAACCTCCACCATTTTTGGAGGGCAAGACTTCCTGTGCTGTCCTTTACACAGAAGCTCTTAATGGCTTAATGGGGGGAAGGGTGATCCCCAGCCAAATGAGGAGGTGGCTCAAAGAGTGTCACTTGGGGAGAAGGACCCCTTGCTGTGTCTCAGAAGACCCACTTCTGGGCTGCCTTCCAAGCAGGAAGTGAGGTATGGGGAGCAAACATTCAAGGGAGAGCTGGGCTTGTGGCCCTGGGAATGGGGGTGCACACTGGACTCATGAGTGGCTACCTGCATCTGCCCACTGGGGTTTCTGGAGGCAGGAGGCTTGCTGGAGCAGCTGCCCAGCTGGGCCAGGAGGGACTGAGGGTGTGTTCTGGGAAGGAAAGGATGGGGCACCCGTACCCCAGCTCCACTCCACCCTGCGGGCAGGAAACTTGGGGCCAGAGGGCTGAGATTGGGAGGGCTGCCGGGGCAGCTGTCCTTGTAGGGGGCACTCACCTGGGGTGGGGGCTGTGGACATGACTGGGGCCCAAAGAGGACAGGGCTTGTTAGCCTTAAAGAATCCTCAGCGAAGAGGGGGCTGAGCCCACCCTGGGAAAGAGATGACCCCCCCTTGGCAGAAGCCACAGGCAAAGCTGGAGCACCCTCCCCCCTTCGACCTTGGGCTGGAGACAAGGCCTGCCTGCCTCAGCCCAGGAGGGGGGTTGGGAGGGGAGGGGAAGTCAGAGCACCCTGTCTCTATTCCAGTCCATTCCAGTCCTGGGGATGGGGAGGGGGAGTTTCGAATAGGATGTGAATCTGGGCTGAATTTTAAATTTTTTTTTTTTTAAGATTTTATTTATTTGACAGAGAGAGACACAGCGAGAGAGGGAACACAAGCAGGGGGAGTGGGAGAGGGAGAAGCAGGCTTCCCGCTGAGCAGGGAGCCAGATGCGGGGCTCGATCCCAGGACCCTGGGACCATGACCTGAGCCGAAGGCAGACACTTAACGACTGAGCCAGCCAGGCGCCCCTGGGCTGAATTTTAATCACCCAAAAGAACCAGAAAAGTTAATGGTCAGGGGTGAGGGAGTAGGGGTCGGGGCGGGGGGGGGGGGGGGAGAACACACCTGACTAGCATAAACAAACCCTATCCTGAGCTCCACTGGCAGGAAAGGTCTGGAGTGGTTGGTGGAGCCCCAGGAAGTGCCAGAGGGTGCAGCCCCTGTTGCAGGGGGTCTGTGTGCCCTGTCCCCCCAAGATGGGGCCAGCAGTGGGCCGCTGCGGGGGCTGCCCTGGGGCAGAACAGGAGGGAGCATTGCAGCATACAAGGGCAGGGGGCCTCTCCCAGAAGGCGGCCAGGGTGGGGGTCTGGGGGCAGTAGGGCAGCACCCCAAAGGACTCTCTACTTTCCAAAAGCCAAGCCAGGTTGACTTGCAGCCCCAGGAGACATTTCCCATAACGGAGGCTAAGGGGGCAGGGTGGGGAGACACTCAGTGTAGACAGAAAATCACGGGGCTGTGGTTTCAGGACAAACTGGGGCAGAGGTGAGAGGGTCCCTGAGTCAGCATAGGGGCGGCCTGTAGGTTTGGGGACCAGAGGGGCTCAGATCTTTGCCCGCTTTCCTGGGAAGGTGGCAGGCTGCCCGGGGTGGGCAGGCCTACGGGGCATCCTCAGGCCCTTGGAAAACAGACCTGGCGCTGCAGCCCATGCGGGCCCTGGCTCAGACCTACTAGCAATTGCCTAAGGCTCCAAATGTCAGGGCATAACAGAGCTGGACCCCAGAGTCTGTTGTGCTGTGCAGGCTGGGGACCCCCAAGATGCTCCTCTGTGGGTAGCATGGCCTAGGGACTCTCCCCTCTTGCTATGTTTCTCTGGCCAGAAGAGCAGATAGGCTCCCCTGTCCCAAGATCCGATGCCCTGCGCCCAAACCAGCTGAACATTCCGCCCAAGCATGTGTTAACTTTAACATTTTTTGATTTTTTTCTGTGTAGTCTCTCTTCAGGGCCTCTTGATCTGTGTGCTCAAGGAGTATGTAATGCCCTGACATTTACTCTCTGACTGGGGGATCTCTGGGACCAGGTTTGTTCCCCCGGCTCTCTTTTGGCCACCATCAGCTGCACACCCATCGCAGGAAATGGCTTCCGCCGAGCCGGCTGCCTGGTAGCAGAGTGGAAACCATGGCAACGGGAAGCTGGGAGGATCTTCCCGTCACCCCGCAGAAAGGGCAGCCTATTTCTGGGACCTGAGCCCAGTTATTCACTAGTTCTGCATTTTGCTGTGAATTTCAATTCTGCAGAGCTGGCACTGAGTCTACTGGGCCTGAGTTTGAGGGGGCTGGATAAGTGACATGCTCCCCTTCTTTCTCTGAAGGAGACTCAACTCCCGGCCCCAACCTTCTAGGCCGTTGGTCCTGCCACAAGACTCAATTTCTACCCGCAGTGAGGTCCCTTCTTCAGGCAGAACACGGGGAGATTGGTGCTTTGGAGGTCACTGGGGTGGGACGGAACCTGCTGGGCTCCCCCTCACTGACCTCTCTTTATTCTAAGAGCCTGCTTTCCGGTTTTCAGCAGAGGGGACACTTTGAGCCACCTGGCTGCGGGGAGGAAGCTCTGACATGGTGGGGGAGTGAGCTGAGTCCCTTCAACCCAGCGAGGAGCGCGCCCCCAACGTGCGTGCACAGGTGCGCGCGGGCACACACCCGCACACAGCTGCACACACGAATACACACGCTCCAGTTTGTGTGGCTTTTGGTGTAGACTACTCTGCCCCCTAGTGGTAGGCTTCAGCCAGCACAGGGGCTCAGAGGGGCAGGCTGCCACCTGGACTCAGCCGGATTCCTTCCAGCCTTGGCTTAGGAGAGAGGTCTTTGGAGATGAAGGAGACAGATGGGAGACTGGTCCTCCGAAGCTGGGTCCAAGGAGTAAATCTCAGGCTAAGCTTGGGGCGGGAGAGGGTGAGGAAAGCATCCCAGGAGGGGATCACAGCTGGACCCTACCCAGCCATTCTCCTCTTGCCCCACCCTCTTCTCGGGTGACTTCCTGTCATGTCTGCCCAGGCCTTTCCCCTTGGGTTGCCCCAAACGGGGAACAACTCCTTGATGCCCCCCTTCCTCTTTCCCAACATCCAACTCCTCACCCATTCTGGGGGGCTTGCATCCCAAATTGCATTCATTCATTTACTTATTTTTAAAATCTTTATTTATTTATTTTTCATTTCAGTACAGTTGGCACACAATGTGACATTAGTTTCATGCGTACAATATAGTGATTCAACATCTCTATACGTTATGCTATGCTCAGCACGGATAGCTACCATCTGTCACCATACAACTAAAGGGCTTTTAAATAATCCATTGGTGGTAGGCATAATTTTGTCCCTTGTGACTTTTGCCCTCTGATGTTATGCCCATGAATATGTTACGTTGCATGGCCAAGGGGACTTTGTAGCTGTAATTAAGGCTACTAACCAGTTGACCTGCATATAAGAACATTAGCTTAGATTATAGGCTGGGTCCAATGTCCTCACAGGAGCCTTGACACGCTGAACTTTCCCAGCTGAGACTAGACGGGAGACAGAAAGATTCAAAGATACTGAGAAGCATGCCACCCACCATTGCTGGCTGGAAGACGAAGAAGCCATGTGTCTAGGAAATGGTGACCTCAGTCCTACAGCCTCAAGGAACTGGATTCTGCCAACAACCTGAATGTAGAATCTTCGGGAGCCTCCAGATGAGAGCCCGGCCCATCTGACATCTTGGCTGTGTTTTGTTTTTGTTTCGAAATTATTATAAAGTCACAGGAAGTTCCAAAGGCAGCGCAGGGGACTGTGTGTACCCTTCTCCCAACTTCCCCCAATGGTGACATCTTACACAACTATGGCGCAGCACCAAACCTGGCCCTGAGGCTGTCGTCTGACATCTTCATGCAGGGTCTCAGAGACACACAGCATGGCCGTCACTCAGGACAGCCTCCTTCCCCGGCTAGCTAGAGTTGCCCCCGGGGCAGTAACAATTTAAGTGTTTCCTTCTGGCTTTCGTTTTTTAAAATACAGCTTTATCGAGGTATAATTTACATACCAATTCACCCATTTAAAGTGTACAATTCAATGGTTTTTAGAATATTCATCACTATCACCATATTGTTGTACAACAATCACCACTGTCTTATTCCAAGACATTTTTTTTTTTTAAGATTTTTTTTATTTATTTATTTGACAGAGAGAGACACAGCGAGAGAGGGAAGGAACACAAGCAGGGGGAATGGGAGAGGGAGAAGCAGGCTTCCCACTGAGCAGGGAGCGCGATGTGGGACTCGATCCCAGGACCCTGGGATCATGACCTGAGCCGAAGGCAGTCGCTTAACCGACTGAGCCACCCAGGCGCCCATTCCAAGACATTTTCATCACCCCAAAAAGAAAGCCCATACCCACTAATTAGTTACTTCCCTCCCTAGCACCTGGCAATCATGAATCTCCTTTCTGCCTCTATGGATTTGCTTAGTCTGACCTTTCATATGAATGGAATCATACAGTATGTGACCTTTTTGTGTTTGGCTTCTTTGACTTAGTATGTTTTCAAAGTTCATCTGTGTTGTAGTATCTATTAATACTTCACTCCTTTTTATGACCAAATAATACTCCATTGTATGGAGAGGCCACACTTTGTGTAACCATTCATCTGTTGATGGACATTTGGGTTGTTTTTACTTTTTAGCTATCATGAATAAATCTGCTATAAGCATTCATGGATAAGATTTTGTGTGGCCATATGCTTTCATTTCTCTTGGGTATATACTTAGGAGTGAAATTGCTGTACCATATGATAACTCTATATTTAACTTTTTGAGGAACTGCCAAACTTATCCATAGTGGCTGCACCATTTACATTCCCACCAGCAATGTATGAGGGTTCCAATTTCTCCACATCCTTGACAACATTTGTTATTATGTCTTTTTAGTTATAGCTACCTTAGTGGGTAGGCAGTAGAATCTCGTGGTTTTGATTTGCATTTCCCTAATGTCTAGTGATGCTGAGCATTTTTTCATAAACTCACAGTACATTGTATACAATTTTCAGAGAAATGCCTATTCAGATCTGTTGCCCCTTTTAGTCCGGTTATTTGTGTTTTTATTATTGAGTTGTAATGGTTCTTTATATATTCTAGGTACAAGTCACTTATCAGCTATATGATTTGTGGATAAGTTCTTCCATTTTATGGATTGTCTCTTCACTTTATCAGTGGTGCTCTTTGCATCACAGAGCTGTCTAATTTTGATGAAGCCCAATTTATCTATTTTTTACTATGTTGCTTGTATTATTGGTATCATAGCTAAGAAACCATTGCCTCATTCGAGGTCACAAAGATTTATGCCTAGGTTTTTTTTTTAAGAGTTTTACAGTTTCAACTCTTACATTTAGGTTTATGATCCTTTTTGAATTAATTTTTGTATATGGTGTGAGGAGTGTGTGGGGGTCCAACTTCATTCTTTTGCATGTAGCTATTTAGTTGTCCCAGCACCATTTGTTGAAGAGACTATTCTTTCTCCATTGGATATCTTGTCACTCTTGTTGAAAATCAGTTGACCATAGCAGCATGGGTTTATTTCTGGGCTCTCAGTTCTATTCCATTGATCTAAATGTCTATCTTTGTGCCAGTATTACACAGTCTTGATTCCTGTAGTTTTATGGTAAGTTTTAAAATCAGGAAGTGTGAGTCCTCCCACTTTGTTCTTTTTGAAGATTGTTTTAGCTATTCTGGGTCCCTTGCATTCCCATATGAATTTTAGGATTGGCTTGTCAATTTCTGCAAAAAAAAAAAAAAAAAAGCCAGCTGGAATTTTGATAGGGATGGTGTTGAATTTGTAGATCCATTTGGAAAGTATTGTCATTGTAACAATAGGTCTTTTGATCCATAAACATGAGATGTGTTTTTATTTATACAGATCTTTAATGTCGTTCAGTAGTATATTGTTGTACAAGTCTTACCCTTCTTTTGTTACACTTATTGCTAGGTATTTTATTCTTTTTGATGCCATTATAAATAGAACTGTTAATTTCATTCTGGATTGTTCATTCATAGTGTACAGAAATACAGTTTTTGTATGTTGGTCTAGAATTCTGCTATTTTGTTGGTTTATTAGTTCTGATAGGTTTATTTATTTATTTTTTGTGGATTCTTTTGGATTTTCTCTATACAAGATTATGTCGTCTGTGAATAGAGAATTTTATCTCTCCCTTTCCAGTCCAGATGAACTTTGTTTGTTATCATTTCATTTGGTTGCCTTCACCCTAACATTGTAACTCTTCTAATAGTTGCCTCCATATCAGTAGACAACTGATTTCCACAGCTATTTCTTCATGTAGCGATTTAGACTTTCTCTGTCGACTGCCTGCCAAGAGAGTTGAGGGTTTGACTTCCTTGCCCAGTAAACAAATAGCAGAGAGAAGATCTCTGACTGACTCCACTCGTCCTTTGCTGAGTCCCTTTCTAGGTGTAAGGGAGTGGTGCACAAAGCAATGGACTCAGGTACTCTTGGAGAGGCCCTGCCAAATGGATGTCCCTGGGCTCCTGGACTGACTCCCTTCACACAGTCTCTTCCATAGGAAACAGTACATACATTGGACTGCCCCCAGTGGACCAAAGGTGGTTTCCTGTTTCAGAGCGAGTGTTCATTAACTAGGCTCATCCAATCAGATTCTCCCTCTGGACTTTGAACCTGGAGACAGAGTTGGTCAAATGATGGAGGGCACGTGGTTGAAAGTCTGGGTTGTGCTGGTCTCATGGCCAAAGATATGGGAGTGGGGAAGCCAGGGGGAGAGTGAGGAAGGCAATGGTTCTGGCCCCAAGCCTCAGTGATCCCAGCCACAGGAAAGGCTTTGTGGGCAGAAACCCCGAGAGGGTCTGGTGGAAACACTGAGAGGAATGGGGTATGATGACACAGTACACAGGAGAGGGGGCTGGTGAGGATGACAAAACTGGTGAGGACTTCACTTTCCAACCTCAGTGGGGGACATTTGGGATAACAAGGAAAGCACTGTGCCAGGAGCTAAAAGCCCCACATTTGGACCGGCATCCTTGTGCTGGGTGACCTTGAGAAGCCACTTGACCTTCTTGCATCTGATTTCTTCATCTGCATCTTCTCACCTGTTTTATTTCTCAGTGCCCTGGGATGAATTATGCCTCCTCAGGCCTTCTTCCCTCCAACAGGGTTATGAGTGGCCTATGCATGGGCAGCAACATCCATCCTCTCTATTCTCTACAGTCTCGAGTTTATCAGCAGGTATCAAAGAGAAGTCTCAACCACCCCCTTCCTTACCCCCTTGTATGAGGTTCCGGCAGCTGCTATAACAAATGGCCACAAACTGCGTTGCTTAAACAACAGATAGTTCTTCTCTCATACTTCTGAAGGCCAGACATCTGAAATAAAGGTGTCTGCAGGGCTGTGCTCCCTGTGGAGGCTCTAGGAGAAGATCCTTTCTTGTCTCCCAGCCTCTGGTGGCTCCAGGCATCCCTTGGCTTGTGGCCACATCACTCTAGTCCCTGCCTCTGTCTTCAAGTGGCCTATGGGTTAAGGAGGTCACCCATGAGATGGACTTGGGTCCAGATGTTCCCATCAACTTCCAGTGTGGTTGGTGGGCTTCCAGTGTGCAGAATTACTGAGGGGAGTTTTCCACCAGCACCCCTAGACTGGGTGTTCCCCCATCTCCAACAATCCACTCAAGCTTTCCCTGCCGAGGGGCCCCACATCTCAGAGTCTTGTGTTTCAGAACTGACACCGTTAGCCCCATTTCAGGACTTTGAGGGCATGCGCTACACCTCTGGGTCCTCCCTGCACTTCCTCGAACTCCCTGTCTTTTTGCTTCCCAGGGTCCCTGGGCCTTTCTCTAGCACAGCATCACCACCCTCACTGCAGCTGTTGTACTGTTGATGTCCCTCTGGCTTCTCAGCTTCTTCTCCGTGGGTCTGTGAGTTCACTTGTCCACGCAGAGCCTTAGCTCTTTGAAGAACTCCCTGGCTACATAAATAGCTTGTGGTCCCTTCACCAGCACTGCTTTGCCCTCTGATTCTCTTTGCTGGCCAGTCTTCTGGCTCTTTTTAATGAAATCCCTTCTCCCCATGGGAGGGTTTTGTCCTCGATGGCACAATTGACCATGATCATTTTTTAAATAACAGCTTTATTGAGATATAATTCACCTACCATAAAATCCACCCATTGAAACTGTACAGTGCAATGGTTTTTAATATATTCACAGAGTTGTTCAACCATCACCACAATCCAATTCCAGAACATTTTTATCACTTCCCTGAAGAAGCCTTGTCCCTCTTAGCCGCCACTTCCATCACCCCCTCAACTCCCCAGCCCCTGGCACCCCCTAATCTACATTCTGTCTCTGGATTTGTAGCAGTTCTCTGTGCATATCTAGCGCTGGGGTAGGTTTTTGAACCCTTGTGCCGACTTTCAACACTTCTGAGGTCCAACTTGGTCACACACAAGATCCCGTGGGTGTTCAGAGCTTGCTCAATCTTTCTCTTTACTGAGTTGTTTTTACTCAAAACTTTGAAAAAGGAAATAATCTCAGGTAGTAGATTAACCAAAAGCTATAATTCCCACAGTGTCTCCACTTGTAAGGAAACTTCCACCTTCTTTAATAAAACTGAACCCTGACCCGCCAGGTAAATAGAGCTGTGTCCAGGTAGCTAGTATGGCTCTTGCAGGCTCAGAGAAGGAAGGGCCCCAATCAGACTTTGGTTTTACAAAGGTGGCTTTGTCTGGAGCATGTGGGGTGGGGGAGGAGAGCAAGGCTACTGAAGGGAGACCCTGTCTGCTTCATCCCAGCACCAGGCCTGAGCCTGGCTCATGCAGGCACTCGGTCAATGAGGGGAGGAGGCAGGGAGCCAGGAGAGTGGGGGTGAGAAATCTTCAAGAGGAAGGTGTTTGGGGCAGGAAGGAGTGTCTCATAGTCACTCTTCAGAAACAGGATTGATCTCCCACCCAAAATTTGGTTTGGACTTGGAGACTGATGGCACCACACCCACCAAGAGATTATGAAATGATGCCTTACTCACATACTGAGGCTTTCTGGGAATTGCCAGGCAGGTCCCCCAGTTGGTCAGAAAATGACTTGAGAGGGCATGGAGAGGAGACTGGCAGGGTTCTTTGTCATGGTTGGAGCTAGGGCAGGGGTGAGGGCTCCTGTGGGTGGTTTGAACTTCCCTCTGGTGCCAGGGAAGGGAGCACTCAGGCTTTCTCATCAGCTTGCCCAGATGTGGGGCACAAGGGGACAGGGAGGATGAGGCTTCAAAGCTGTCAGCAGTCAGACTTTAAAGTAAGGAGCAACTGGTGCTGCTGGGAGGAGGCAGCTCAGAAGTGGCACATGACCTTGGTGGGTGCTATGGTCTGAATGTGTCCCTCCTCCCAAACTCACATGGTGAAATCCGAATGCCCAAGGTGATAGTATTAGGGGGTGGGGCCACCTGATTAGGTCTTGAGGGCAGAGCCTCAGGAATGGAATCAGTGCCCTTATAAAAGAGACCCCAGAGAGCTAGTATGCCGCTTCCACCGTGAGGGCACAGTGAGAACTTGGCTTTCTGCAAACCAGAAGAGGGCTCTTACCAGAGCCCAACCATGCTGGCACCCTGATCTTGGATTTCCAGCCTCCTGAAATTTGAGAAAGAGATGTCTGTTGTTTATCAGCCACCTAGTCTCTGGTATTTTGCTCTAGTAGCCTGAGTGGACTAAGATGAGGATGGTGTGGGAGGGGGACTGTCTCACCCAGCAGGGGCTGGATGCGGGGGGGCCAAGGGCAGAGCAGGCAGGAGGCTGTGGAGTCCAGGGACACACATGGCTTCAGAGTTGCGTAGTTGAGAAGGGTGGGAGAGCAGAGGGCAGTGGAGATGGGGAGGTGGACCCGGAGGAAGGCGGTTGGATTTGCTGATGGTAAGAGATTGGAAGTCCAGAAGGTGTTTGTGGAGAGGGGGAAATGTGGGGAAGAGGGGGTGACAGTGGAGTGAGGTTCTCAGGTTGCAAGAAGATTCCAAGGACAAGTGACAGGACTGGACTTGGATGAGGCTGCTCTTCAACTGACCACCCCTAGGGCCAAGGCCACTGGGGAGGAGGTGGGCAGGCTGAGCACTTTGGAAATCATCCCCTGTCTTTGAAGACCAGCCAGGCTTTCCAGTGGCCTGCCTGGGCACAGCCTTCCCTCTGTACCCCGAATGCCCCTCCCCCTTCTCTGCCTCATCCTTTGAGCTTCAGCCTGAGCCCTGGCTCACTCACTCACTCATTAGGTGATAGCGCCATTGTGAGGAGGAGGCTGTGGTTTACTCAGGGTAGAGGCGCACAGTAAAGGTTAGATAAGGAAGTGTTGGCAAATATCATAGAATCTTCTTCTGATACGATTGTCCGCCCCTCCTTTGTTGACCATCTTCTCTGTACGGGGTCTGAAGATAATCCCCGGGCAAGGTCAGGGGATGGTGGGAGTGGTGAGAGGGGGGACGCCACCTTTGGGAGGGGTGACAGATGACCGGGAAGGGAGGGCTCTGCAGTGGGTGTGGCTTGATGGTGGGAGAGGAAGCCCTGCCTAGAGGTTTGCTGGTTCCAACCGGTGGCTAGTGAATTATTCATTTGTCAACCACAGTGTCCAGGCTGCTTGCCAGGAGGGTGCCCTGTGACCCAGGGTTTTAAAAATTAATGTGTTCATTGAGTCATTCCCTTGACTCACATTCACGGGCACCTATTACTTGCTGAGCCCAGACTCTTCACGCCACAAAAGGCCCAGGGGGGAAGGAGGAATTCAAGCCATGCTGTTTAACCGGCAAACACGGGATGGGGAGGCGTCAGGCAGGCCACTGGGCCAGGGGCCAGAGGGAAAAGTGATACGATTTGGGTGTGTGCATGTGTGTGTGTGTGTGTGTGTGGAACACCTGATGTATGTGTACATTTGCATGTGAGTGTGGAGAGGGGGGTGTGTGTGGTGTGCCCCTTTAGGCTGGTGCTCTGGGTGATCTGGGTTTCAGCCTCGGGTGGGGGACAGACAGCAGTGACAGAGTGCTCAAGGCATGACAGGTGTTAGCAGCACAGGGGCCTTGGGGCCCTGAGTCCCTCCACACACAGGCACATGGGCACACGTGCACAAGCACACACGTGCGTGCATACACACACACGCACACACACACACAGGTACTCAGCCCAGAGAGCCTGTGCCTTGCCCCAGACAGAGGTAGCTGGGGAGAGGGGTATGTGGCAGGAATCCCTTCACTGGGCGGAGCTTGTATGAAGACCCTTAGTTGGGAGACTGTAACTTCCAGGGAGTTGCTCAAGGGTGTTGCTATGAGTGGCCAAGTGGTGAGACCCGAGGCTGGTCAGCTGACAGCGTGACTCCATGAGAACTGGCATGTCAGGCTAAGGCCTCAGCTTTCTCCTGAGTTGAAGGGGTCCTGGAAGACGGTAGGCAGGGCAGAGCCCGTTCAGGCTTACATTTTAGGAAGCTCACTCTGGCTGGTGGCTGGTGTTGTGGGCCAGATGGTAGCCCCCTATGTTGTAATCCCTGGAAGCTGGGATTGACAAAAGGGTCTTTGCAGATGTGATGAAGTGAAGGATCTCAAGTTGAGATCATCCTGGATTTCCTCAGTGGGCCCTAAATGCAGAGACAAGTAACAGGAGAGACACAGAGACACACAGAGGAGAAGGCCACGTGACAACGGAGGCAGAGACTGCAGTGACATGGCCATGAGCCGAGGAACACCTGGGGCCACCAGCAGCTGGAAGAGGCAAAGAAGGATTGTATCCTAGAGCCTGCAGGGGGGATAACGGCCCTGTCGACACCTTGATCTCACACTTTTGGTCTTCAGAGCTGTGGGAGGATGAGTTCCTGTTGTTTCAAGTCCCTCACTTTGTGGCCATTTGTTACAGCAGGCACAGGAAACGACCACGGCTGGTGTGGAGAAAAGACTTGGGGGGAACTGGGCTGGGAGAGGGATGGGGGAGCTGAGGAAGGAGACAAGGCTGTCCCGGGTGGGTCAGGAGGTGGAGCCATCAGGATCATCACCGGGGTCCAGACACCCTGGAGGAAGAGCTTGGGAGCAGCGGCCGTTTCCTCTCAAAGTTCCCAAGTCTCTCAAATCATAGCAACTATCCGATGCTACCAGAGTGACCCAGATGACGGGGTGGTTAGTTTGGGAGTCCCTCTGGTGCTCTATATCCCTAATGCCTGACACACGATATCCTGCTTATGGAAGGCACACGCACAAAGCGTGAATTGGCATTGTGAGCTGGATACTCAACAACATTCATCCGCTAAGCTCCTAATGTGTGTCAGCCTGGGAAGGTGAGCAGAAGCCAGATCACCACGGGACGCAGAGCAAAATCCCAGAGCCCAAACCCCGTAATGCACTCATTCTTCGCACATTTCCTTCGGGGCTCGTCTACCTGTCTGCAGACTTTGGCAAAGCTGGATTCAGCTTTTACGAACACTGACACTGAGTCACATGATTTCTCTTGGTGGGAGTCGCCAACGTCCCAGCGAGAGCACAGGTGAGCGCCCCTCGCCCGGGGGTTGGCAGTCACCACCAGCTCTCCCAGTCCTAAACGGCGCCGGGCCACCAGCCTGGAGCAACACCTTAGTGGACCGCAGGGACTTGCAGCTAAGATGCCTGGGGGTGCCCGTGACCTCGCGGCGCCCTCGCGAAGCAGCCCAGCTAGTTCCAGCCACGGGGCACCAGGCTGGCGGCTCTCGGGGGCGGGGCATAAGCCTCCCGGGGACCCGGCGCCAGTTCTCAAGGGCGGGGCAAGCAGCGCTCAGGGGCAGGGCGGGTGCAGGCCCGCCACCGCCCGGCCGAGTCGGCCTCTGCGCCTGCGCCGGCGCCTGCGCGCAGCCGCGCGGTCATCCTCTCTTCTCCCCCGCCCTGTCCCGGGGCGGGGAGCTGGGAGGCGGGGCGGCGCGGACAGGGGCGGGGCGGGGGGCCGGCGGGGCGGGTGGCCGCGCCCGCCGCGAGGACCCCCGGAGCCGGTCGCCGCGCGCTGGGGCCCCTTCTCCTTCCGGCGGGGGGTCTGGGGCCGCGGGGCGGGGCCTCATGGAGGCTGCTGGCCCGGACATTTGTGGAGCAGGGGACGCGGCGCGGGGTGCCGAGGGGCGGCCAGCACCCGAGGCGAGGGTGCACTTCCGAGTGACGAGGTTCATCATGGAGGCAGGTAACCGCGGCTGGGGACGAGGGCCGGCCTGACGGGAACCCACTTCCCGGAGTAGGGGACGCGCAGGACGGGTCGCTGGCGCGGCCGGCCGGGGGGAAGAGGCCCGGCTCGGGGGTACAGGCCTCTGCTTGCCGCCGAGCCCTGTGTGCTAGGCTCTGAGCTGCGAGGAGGACACGCTCACTGCCACCTCGCGGACGGGCGCGCAGGCCCCAAGAGAGGACGTGGAAAGGGACCGGCCCGAGCGAGAAGGTGGTCGGATCCGCGCGCCCGCGGCTTGGTGGCCCACCGCGCCTTCCCGCAGACCTGTCTCCCAGCGCCCGTGGCCTCGCGGAGCCCTTTTCGGAGCCCGCCGTCCGTGAGGCTCGCGACGAGCCCTGTTGGCGAGGTCCCGTCACCCCGAGGACCCAGGCGGGGTGCAGCTCGCGTTTTGAAAACCCTGCCAGGGTGTCCACAGAGGTGCTGGGTGCCCCTGCTCCCGAGGCGAGACAATGAAGCGAATCGGATTCCTGTAGAAACATTGTTTCTCTTGGCAAGAGTATCTCACTCGGGCAGACGGTTACTTTCGATCTTTGTTACTTTGTACGCACTTGGTGGGAGCGGGGTCTGGGTGAGTCCGCTTTCAAGTCAAAGGCAGCGGTCTGGGGAAATGATGCAGGACCATTAAGCCCAGTGATTTGTACATTTAATTTCCAGGAAGAGTTGCACAAGGTATGAAGAAGGATGGCAGTGGCCTCCCATATGCTGCCATGCATCCGCTTGGAGGGCCCATGTAAACCAGGGCAGCGTGCTGCCCTTTGAGGATTTGCTGCATAAAACAGGGCTTGGAGGGTCATGTGCAGCTATATACCACCGTATTTGACATCTCTGGGAATGAGGAGTCCCATGTGGGAACTGCCCATGTAACTGAAGTTTAGACCTTGAAATGCTAAAAGCTCTTCCAGGTACCACTCTCCGAGGACTTCTTTATAAAATGTATTGCATATGCCCTTGCTCCCCCCTGTGAGGCTAAACACTGGTCCTCCAAAGATGTCCCCATCCTAATCCCCTGAACCTGCGACCCTGTGACTGTTACCTCATGTAGCAAAGGAGGTTTTGCAGATGGGATTAAGCATCTTTTTTTTTTTTTTTTAAAGATTTTATTTATTTATTTGACAGAGAGAGACACAGCGAGAGAGGGAACACAAGCAGGGGGAGTGGGAGAGGGAGAAGCAGGCTCCCCGCTGAGCAGGGAGCCCCATGCGGGGCTCAATCCCAGGACCCCGGGATCATGACCTGAGCCAAAGGCAGACGCTTAATGACTGAGCCACCCAGACGCCCCAGGATTAAGCATCTTGATATGGGGGAACTACCCTAGATTATTCACTGGGCCCAGGATAATCACACCTATCACATCCTTAAAGAGAGAGGCAGGAGTGACTGGCAGACTGGAAGGCCATGGAACGAGGGGAGCAGAGTTAGAAGATGCTTCCCCTGACTTTGACGAGGGAGGAAGGAGCCACGAGCCAAAGACTGAAGGCACCTCTAGAAGCTGGAAAGGGCGAGGAAACATTCTTCCCTGGAGGCTCCAGAAGGAACCCACCCTGCCCACACCTTGAATTTAGCCCCCTCAGACTCATTTGGGACTTCTGACCGTAAGGATTGTAAGAGAAACAGTACGTGTTGTTTGAAGCCACTGAGTTTGTGGTAATTCCTTACAGTAGCCCCAGGGAACTAAAACACCTTAGGGAGAGGATACTGAATGTAATCTTAATGATTGACGGTTGTTCCCCACCTTCTTTCAGTCTGTTGGATGTCATTTAACCTTCTCTTGTTAACCCTGGTCATTGTGAATTTATATTGGTTCTGTTACCCAATGCAGCGATTTCCTTAGGAGCCGTCCAGAGGTGGGGTGGGGCGTGGGCTTTACGCCCTAAATCAAACCACCACGTGCTCTGCTTTTTGAGTTTTGTTCCCTTTTCTGTGTGTCAGTCTTCTTCCCTGGTGCCTGTCGGTGGCCATAGGTGTTGCTTTTTTTTTTTTTTTTTTTTTTTTCTGCTTGCTTTTCTTGCCTTTTTCAACCTTCAGACAAGGAAACCAGGGCCGAGTATAATCTTTAGTTGTAACATTGGGACTCTGTGGTGTCTTTTTGATGCTCAGAGGCCTTTTTCCCCTGCTGTCATCTTGGCAGGATTTTTGTTAGGTGACCTGTGGGGGTGGGGGCGACCTTTAATTAAATGCTTGTAAGGTAGAAACAGAGACACAACAGTGTGTGGTCCTTTCCAGGATGTTGTGCAGAGGCTGACATGCCAGGTGCTCCCTGAGGACTAGTCTGAAGCCTTGCTTCTCCTGGTGGGGTCTGCAGATCCGTAGCTTGGGTGTGACCAGGGGGGCTTGGTAGGAGTATGGTATCTGCAGTGCTACTGAAGGCAATACTGCATTTGAGCACAGCCCCCAGGGACCTGTTAGCCCCATGGAATCTGAGAAGCCTGGCTCAAAACCTCTCAGGTAGAGGACCCAGTGAAAGACCCAGCAGCCACAGCCAGCTAGGCTCCAGGCTCTTGGTCTTGTCTGAGCAGGGGTGTATACCCTTAGGGCCCAACCCAGCAGCTCCACCCATGCTTTAGCAGAGGGTGAGCACTGGACTGAGCTACTCTTCTGCCCGCTTTCTCTTGGCAGGTGTCAAGCTAGGGATGCAGTCCATTCCCATTGCCACAGCTTGTACCATTTACCATAAGTTCTTCTATGAGATCAACTTGGATGCCTATGACCCCTACTTGGTCGCCATGTCTTCCCTTTATTTGGCTGGCAAAGTGGAGGAACAGCACCTGCGCACTCGTGACATCATCAACGTGTCCAACAGGTAATGGCGTCCAGGCCCAGGCCTTTGGGAGGACTCACTGGTGTCCACCCGAATGGGAGGGCAGAGAAGGGTCCCACTGGGCCCTGACCTCCAGGTGACAGTGGTCAAGCTCAGAAGGAAGCACCAGGGTGGTCTTGAACCAGGGCAAGAAGCACTAGCAGCAAAGGTAGGAATGAGCCTGGTGTCAGAAACCCATGGGGTGAGTGGAAGAGAAGCTGGGGCCAGATTAAGGGAAGTCTCAAAGGCCCGGAGGAGTGTAGAGGAGCTGGGGTCATGGGGTGGGGAGCATAGCTAGAGCACAGGGAGCTTGGAGAGATATGTCAAAGAAGATTCGTCTGGAGTTTTGGGCAGGATGGATCGAACCAGTTGTGTTCTGTGGGACCTGTAGGACCTTCCCATGCAGGGGAGGGTGTGGACCCAGTTGGGCAATTATTTTATCTAGATGGTGTGGGAAACTGAGTCAGAATTGCTAAGAAGCACCTCTTGCCCTGGTGTGGGCATGGTGCTCTGTGGGCGGCCCCCTTGGGCCCGAGCAGCTGTGTTCCTACTGGGAAGGATATGGGGGTCCAGCCAGCCAGGCTGCACTGAGACCCAGGGTGCCCAGGAGAAAGCAGTTTGTGGAAAGTTACTGACTAGCAGTATGGCGTAACCTTTCTAGAAACTAAACTAATCATTAAGAAAACTGTTTTGTGTTGCTTCTCTTTTAATAAACAGGTAACGGAAAAAGCACTCCCTACCCCCTAAGCATGACAGGTTCGCAGTGTACCGTGAAAGGCTAAGAGAAAAACTGGAGAGGGAACCGAGGGAGGGCCGCTAGAGTCCACCTGTAATTGCCAGGTCCCCAGCAGGGAGGACCGGTAGAGGGGAAATTGTGTGGACCGCTAATTAGACATGAGCACCCGGCTGGGGTTCTGTGGGGAAGTTGCAAAAGGAGTGAGGAACTAGGAAGGCTGAGTCATTGGCAGAGAATTTTGATCACTTGAGTGTGAATCCTGTTCTCTTACATCTTGGTGATCATGCGTAGGTGGGAGTGTTGTGGATATATATGGCGTAAATAAGGACAGAAGGATCTGGAACAAAGGAAAGACAATCTGGGAACATAAAGCCGAAATATGTTTATTCTTCTGCATATAGCATCCCCATGACATGTTTCAATTCCTTCCTTGGACCCAGAGTAAGAGCCCTGGGCATTGCCGTCCCAGGTGGTAAAGCCTGTCCCTGATCCCAGGCTGACTGATCAGTTCAGTGTGTGCTAGAGCTTCCAGTCCTTCTGGAGCAATTGCAGAGACTCATCTTTACCCTTGACATCTTGCTGAGTGATGTGGGACAGCCCATCAGGGCTGAAACTAGAAGCCGGCTTCTTCTCTCTGTTAGTTACTGTTTAAACATTATCCTGTATCGTAGGCATGTAGATGAAGATGACTTATAAACACATCAGTAGAACTGGCCCTATCTAGCAGAAGAACACTGGAGTTTGTGTCTGGACACCAGGGGACTCGAGGGGCTCCCCAGAGACGCTTCTCTGGCTGCCATAAGCACTGCTGTCTCTCGTGCAGGTACTTTCACCCGGGCAGTGAACCGTTGGAGCTGGACTCCCGCTTCTGGGCGCTCCGGGACAGTATCGTGCAGTGTGAACTCCTCATGCTGAGAGTCCTGCGTTTCCAAGTCTCCTTCCAGCACCCACACAAGGTACCTGCTGGGGAATTGGCAACTGTTTCTAGAGGCATGAACCTTTTTGTTTTTCATCCTGAAAGTGCACCCACCGAACCCTCACAAACACGGGGTGTATGTGAGGAAGAGCGAGCCACAGCTGGGCCCTGGGGCTCCCGACTGCACACCCTGACTGGCTTGTGTGGCCTCTCTTGTCCCAACTCCCTGGGTTTTCTCAGGCAGTTCTAATTTCAGCTTCTGCCTTTGGGCCTGCCTGTCCAAGGCCGCAAGCCGGGATCCGTGTGACTGTGAAGCCCTTCCCGATCCCGTGACCCACCTACATTGTGTGCTCAGTGAGCCACAGGGAAGTAGGGCTGGTTTCATGATGCCCCAGAGTTCCTGTCCCCAAGAGTCGCGCTCGGCCTCAGAGCTCACATGCAGCTCAGCTGTGCTTTGAAACCCACAAGAAAATCTGAGTCACAAAGTTAAGTAGCACACTTTTAACTGCGAGGAACACGTAAGTCCCAATAGAACTGTTTCTGACGGCAGCAAAAGGGACGTGTGAAACCCTTAGAGCACTTGGATGTGATACTTTGGGGGCCCAGTCCCCCATGTGGGCAGCTGGGAAGGGTGGCCTGCAGGGAAAGACGTGGGGCGGTGGGGGGTTGGGACAAGGGGATTGGGACATGGGTTGTGAATAGGATTTCGTTTTTTTTCTAATTGAAATTTGTATGAGGTAATTGTAGATGTACAAGCAGTTGGAGGGAGTAACGCAGAGATCCTGTCTGACATGGAGACTTTGCCCAGCCTCCCCGAAGGGGCGCGTGTCGCAGAACACCGATCAGTGTCACAGCTGGGGTGACGCCGCTGGTGCAGCCCCTCCCCTGCCGGGGATTCTGGGGGTCGCTGGGGTGTTACTGGCACAATTTTATCCCGTATGCACCTGCATATATCCACCACCACGGTTGAAATACAAAACAACTCCCATCCCCACGGGGGTCCTTATAATCTCACCCCACCCTTCCAAATTGCCTTTCTAATCCCGGAAACCTCTGGTAGAGATTTTTAAATAGTTGTGTTTCCGGTTGGTCGGTTGGTCGGTTGTTCGGTTGGTCGCACGATGCAGGGGAAGGCAGGAGCCACCCAGGCTCTGTGTCTGAGGAAGAACAGCACCTGCCAAGGGGGCTGTCGGGTGGGGGAGCGGGGGCCAGCGTTGCCTTGAGCCTAGCGGCCTTCCCCTTACGTCAGGTCGGGATGGGGTCTCGGGCAGCCAATGAGGCCCCTGTTCCGTGGCATGCTGGGGTCGCAAGCACGTGTGTTCAAGCCTGTGGAGCGGGCTTATCAGTGTGTTTGTGGATCGGGCGGTTCGAGCAAAGCCGCTGTCTTCCCAGAGTGGGAGCCGACAGACAGCTGAGCTGAAAAGCCATTAAGAGTGTACAGCCAAGGGCAGCACTCCTGGAAAACACGGTCACCAGTCGTAGTCCCTCTGAAAGCGGGCGTCCTGTCTCCGGGCAGCCCCTGGCCTCAGGCTGGGCACACGGGCGCAGTGTTCTGTTTGGAATATAAGGACGCTGTTTCTGGAGCTTATGTTGAGTTGGGCAAGGGGATACGCAGAATGATTTCTGATGATGGCTAGAGCAGGGCCGGGTGATGGAGAGGGACTGTGGTAGGGGTGGCCATCGATAGAAGCTTGGGCAGGGTCCAGGAGCTGGGCCAGGACTTGAGAGCGGGTGGGCACACGGACACTGGGCGGGGGGGGGCAGGGAGGGGGGGAGGCGATTTCAGGCAGAGGGAGCAGTGAGTGCCAAGGCCGGGAGGGAAGCGTGCTCGGCATGTTCAGACACGGTGGGAGGGCGGGGCAGGGCTTGGAGGCCAGTGGAAGGCGCTGGGGCTTCTTTCTAAGGGACCTAGGGAGCTGTTGGAGGGCTTGAACAGAGAGATGGCTCGATCCAGTTTGTGTTTTATTCCTGTCGAGACAGCTTAGGGGCAGAGCGGCTGGTGGGCGGTGGGGCGGGGGCGCAGTGCCTCACATGAGGAGTCAGGCGTCTCGGGGGGCTGGGGCCCCGAAGGCCAACTGGCTGACTGGTGTGTCTTTGCAGTACCTGCTCCACTACCTGATTTCCCTCAAGAACTGGCTGAACCGTTACTGCTGGCAGCGGACCCCCATTTCCGTCACTGCCTGGGCCCTGCTGCGGGACAGCTACCACGGGGGGCTGTGTCTCCGCTTCCGGGCCCAGCACATAGCCGTGGCGGTGCTCCACCTGGCCCTGCAGGCCTATGGGGTTGAGGTGCCCGCCGAGGCCGAGGCCGAGAAGCCGTGGTGGCAGGTGAGGTGACTGCTCAGTATGCCGGTTCCCCTTTCCTTTGCCTGAGGACTCATCCGTGTTTCTCTGTGGTAATTATCCTTGAAGGAAGATGTGGGCTACTTAGGAATCTCGAAGCTTGAACATACCCTGTCATGATTGTCTAAGGCAGGGGCTCTCCCCCTTGGCACTGCGGACATTTGGGGCTCGATCATTCTCTGTGGCAACACCATCCTGTGCTACCCTGTAGACGCCCTAGTCATGACAATCAGAATGTCTCCAGACATTACCAAGTGTCCCAGGGTGGGGATCACCCCCAGTTGAGAGTCACTTTGTTCAGCCAAGCACTTTTATTGAATTGAGCGGGAGCTTGCTATAGATCGGAAGTTAATAAACTTGGATTCACATCAGAAGAAGTATAGAGGGAGTCCTCTAAAAAGATGGATTGATAATGGACAGGCAGATAGATGATAGATAGATCGATAGATGACAAATGGGTAGAGGGGTGGGCAGACGGATGGCACGAGATGGACGGGTGGGTGGATGGCTAGATGGCAGATAATGAGGCTGATGGTCGAAAGATTCGCCGGCCTCCCCCCGACCTGCTGAATCCACAGCACGGTTTAGAGAGCGCGAGTCCGGGGGAAGGGCTGCCCTCGAGGACTTCCACAGTCCTATCGATTTTCCCTGAGTAGTCCCCACTGTTTCTCACAATGGAATTTTGAAATCATTTCTGGTTTTCCCTTTCCCATACTAGACCTGAGTCTAGTTTGCTGTTCCTTTCTTATAACACATTGGCCTTGCCCCAGAGGAGGTTCTCTGCAAGCAGCACTTGCGGTACCTGAAGGTTTCTCCTTCTTGCGCACCCTCCCTCCCCAGCAAATCAGCCAGTGGCCAGAAGTCTTCTAAAATGTGTCCTCTGTTACGTGAACAGAGGGTGCCCCCTGGGTGCCCCCCTGGGTGCCCTCCTGGGTCTGCTCCTGGCTCCCCCTCCCTTCCTGCAGCTCTTGGCTCCCATGGTGCCCTTCCTTTCCTGCTGCCCCTCTGCGGAGACCCGGCTTCTCCTGCTTGCTTTTTGTTCTCTTGTCCTTTATCGTCAAATCCCTCCAGCTAACCAGATAGCAAGTGCTGGGAGGTCAGGGATCTTTTTTTTTTTTTAAGACTCTATCCATTTATTTGACAGAGAGAGACACAGCGAGAGAAGGAACACAAGCAGGGGGAGTGGGAGAGGGAGAAGCAGGCTTCCCGCCGAGCAGGGAGCCCGATGCGGGGCTCGATCCCAGGACCCTGGGATCACGACCCGAGCCGAAGCCAGACGCTTTAACAACTGAGCCACCCAGGCGCCCTGGGAGGTCAGGGATCCTGTCTGCTTTATCCCCTGCCCTAGGTCCACTGCCTAGATCTGGCCCATAGTAGGTGCTCACGCATCTTCGAGCAGACACATCTGTGGCCCTGGTCTCCGGTGAGACGCACCTCCTCTGGCAGCATGGGGCTGAAAGGGATCTGCATAGACAGAAAGTACTGCTCCGTTGCTGGGTCCTCTCAGGGATTTCCAGGTCATGTGACCATAGCGTCCCTGCTCTGTTGGAACCGGGTGGTAGCAGAAGGGGCTGTCACTTCCCGGCCCTGCTCTCTGCGGGCATGTGGGCATGGCAGCCCCTGTCTCTTGGCTGCTTGGGTCTGCGATGTCATCACTTGTTTCCCATTGTCTGGCTCTCCTCTCTGTGTGTCTTCCTTTCTGCTCTCCTTTCTTTTCACCTGCTCCTGAACTTCCCCGGGCACCACCTTACTGCCTCGGCCTCCCAGTGCCAGCCCTCAGCCAGCCCTGTGCTTACCCAGTGATTGTTTTTTTTTTTTTTTTAAAGATTTTATTTATTTATCTGAGAGAGAGAGAATGAGAGACAGAGAGCATGAGAGGGAGGACGGTCAGAGGGAGAAGCAGACTCCCCGCTGAGCAGGGAGCCCGATGCGGGACTCGATCCCGGGACTCCAGGATCATGACCTGAGCCGAAGGCAGTCGCCTAACCAACTGAGCCACCCAGGTGCCCCCTACCCAGTGATTGTTAAGACTGGGAGGAGTGGGGTGGCAAACTCCTGTTCACTCAGCTCTGCACCTTTTCTGGGTGGCTCCGGGCCACATGCACCAGGAGCATCTAGAATCTGGGGGCCTTTTGGGCTTGTGACGTGCAAGGACCAGTTGCCTTCTGATAAATGGTTCTAGATGATGACACCGCCCCCGCCTTGCCTGCCCGCCTGGCCCGGATGCTGACGTCTGAGTTGGGAAATACTTTTCCTCCTTGCTCTCCACTGCCACTCCTCGCAGCAACCGCCTCTCTGTTGTCCCTCGCCTGCTGGGGGCTGGGGCTTTGCCGTGCTGGTCAGGAGCCTTGGGGGAGCTTGAGGTGCTCCTGCGCTGAGTGTGAGGGCGGTGAGGCAGGCCTTGTGCCAGGCTGTGTCGGGCCTCCGGGTGGCTGAAGCAGTAGCGCGTTGCAGCGGGCGTCAGGGTGTCTGTCCTTATGAAGGCCGAACACTGGTCCACGGGACGGATGGACCACATTGTGTTTATGCATTCCTCCAGGGGTGGACTCTTGGATTGCTTCCACCTTTTGGCCCGGGACTACTTTTTAACAGTCTTTTCTTGGCTTGGGGTCCCCAGGAACACACAAGGAGTGGACCTTGGTGAGCAAGCCCAAGCCCATATTTCGGAAGCATTGATTTTCTACCTACAGTCTGGGGCGAGATGGCCAGTCTTCATGAGCCAGGGCTTGGGATTTTCAGGCCACTGTTTCCTACCTGCGGCAGCAGCTTACGGAGGGCCCTGGCTTTCTTTGGGGGCCATGGAGGGGGTGGACTCAGGTCTAGTTTTTGCCCTGGCTTGGCCCAAGGTCTTGACCCTACTGGTATTGGTTTCCCAGGCAGCAACCCCTGGGCCCAGGGGGCCACAGTATCTAACCAAGATCTCCTTGTTTTGCTTTTTATTTCCCATATCATCAGGGCTCCTCGAGAGCACCCTCAGGCTCGATGCTTCACTAGGAGGGCTCGCAGAACTCAGAAGAGCCGTACAACGGCTCCCGGTTACGGTTGTTATGGTCAATTACAGTGGAAGCACCCAGGTCAGAATCAGCAAGGACGCGAGGAGCGTAGGGCCGGGTCCAGGGGAGACCAGGTGTGAGCTTCCAGGTCCCTGGCCGGCGGAGGGGTGCGGCAGTGCCGTTTCTCCCGCAGCCTTGTGTGACAACCCGCACCGGGCACGGCCACCAGGGAAGCCTCCCTGAGCGGCGCTGTCCGGGGACTTCAGTGCGGGGTCAGTCCCGTCGGCCTGGAGCTCCCGCGGGGCTGAGCTCGGAAACTCAGTCTCTGCACCTGCACCGCCCCCCCCCTCCCCCCCCGGGACGTGAAGCTGAGAGGTGTGGCCCAGCTTGGCCCCAGGGAGACTGAGACCCTCTCATCAGGCAGGACATGCTGGGGGCCAGAGGTCCTTTCCCAGGGGCTGGGCAAGGGCCAGAACTTCCTTGGGAACATGCGGGGTTAGACCTGAGCTACACACCCCTCTTGGTTTGGGCCCCTGGGGATTCACTTGACAATTTTATAAGCTCTCCAGCACGGTCGGGAGGATGTCTGGCCCAGGTTATAGAACAGGTCCAGGTGTTCTCCAGGGGCCAGGCCAGGGTGGAGTGGGGTTCAGTGGTTTAGCCTGTTTACTTCTGGAAATGAACTCCTGGCCCAACTCTGTCACCATCTCCCTGTCCTGTCTGGGTCAGATGATCACTGAGGCCTCTTCCATCTGGAATGTCCTCTGCTTTGTGCTTAGCCTTGGCAGGCTGGAAGTGAACTGGCTTTGCAGAGAGCCACGATCATCTCTGATAGCCAAGTCCCTGTGCCATCCCCCCTGTGCAATGTGATTCCGTGCTTAGTGGTGGGTGCCTTGTTTAACACAGAGGGAGTCTAATCAGAACCTGTTTTCCTTCTCCTTTCTAGGTGTTTAGTGACGACCTTACCAAGCCAATCATTGATAACATTGTGTCTGATCTCATTCAGATTTATACCATGGACACAGAGATCCCCTAAGGCCCTGGTCCAGGCCTGCCCAAAGAGAAGCCCGGGATGCTCGGCTGCCTGGGGACGGCATCACCACATCGCTGTGACGGCTGGTCCCCAGAAGACCAGCTGGGAGGACTGGTTTTGTGCTGCTGGAGACGGGCTGGTGAAGGCGATGACCTGCTGCCACTTTGATTCTCATGCTTTGACTGTCCCTGGCAGCTGTGGTCCAGACGGTGATGGGAGCCGTGCCTCCTGCGGGCAGGCCGGGGTGCACCAGGGGAAGGGCCCCCAAGGCATCCGTGTCTGCTTTTGTCCTTTGAGAGGGCACCGACTGCAGCTGAGCTGTGACATCAGTGGAAGCAAAATCAAAGAACAGATGAGACTGCACCCTTGGGGATTTTTTTAAAGCCAGATTTATAGAAAGTATGAATGTGCAACATAGATGGAATTTTATTTTGTATAATAAAAGATGATACAAATCAACAGAGACGCCCCGTCTTTGCTCTCTGGCCTGGGCTGCTCTGGGTGCCATCCAGCCTCGGTTTCCCCTGAAACGCTCTCTCCTGGTGGAATTGGCCCTTGTGCCTCCATGGCCTTCTGAGGGCACGGTGGCCCAGCGTGTGCACACGTCATGGTGGCGTCCCCGGAAGGAGTCACCATGTCCTCACTCCCCCACTGGGACATTCGCAGAGCTTGGCGCCCGTCCCATTCAGTGAGTGAGCATCAATTTTGGAGAGAGGGATTAGGGAGCATCACTTGGGTTCCCCAAACCCAGATCTGACCAAAATGTAACTAGAAAGTAAATGATGGTTTTTTCTTAAGCGTCAAGACAGTGAGTCTAGATGGAGAGCCTAGAGAATCTCAGGGCCATGACACCCTCCTGACCCACTCGAAGGGCACTTCTTCCAGAAGACTTGCTTTTGGGTGCATTAGAGAAACAGCAGCCTAGGTTGTTCTCCCTGGGAATCCCCACTGGGCTCGACACACACTGGTGGGACTGTCCTTCAGTACATGATGGTGTGGGGAGCAGGGGACTGTCCCAGGTGCGCCCCTGCATTTGGGAAGTTGTTGCCAGGGGAGCATGGGCTCTGGATACTGGCTGCCATGCCGTCCGGCACCCACAGGTGTGGGAGCTGGCTGGAATGCCTGGGGTCCGGCAGGCTGCCTCCGAATGCTTGTCTCCGGTGGATCACACACTGGTGACAAGTCAGGCGGCAGGGCTTGCTTGAGTTTACTTAGCAACTGTGGTATTTGTCTTCAGGATGTGAGATCTGAGTAAATGTCCACTTTTCCACCGTGTCCTTTCCGTATCTGTCCCCCCAGCTCAGCTGGGAGCTCTTTGAGGCCAAGGTTGGTGCTCAGAGTCCCGGCTCAGCACGCAGTGGGTGGTGAGGGGCCAGCCCGCAGGCCTCTCTCTGTGAGCAGCTCTGGCTCTTTCGCTGGTCCTTTCTGTCTTCTGCTATTCAAAACGTACCTCGTCTGCCTCGTGTTCTTCCTCCCCACAGGCTGGGCCCCGGCACCGCCCCCTGGGCCCCAGCCTTGCTTGTCCCGCATCGACCTGGCGCTGGCCTTTGCCAGCGCTTATTGCTGGTTTGAATGGAATTGGGCAACGGATGTTTCACTTTTGGATTCTCTGTCTTCTCTCCCCTGACCAGATCACAGGCTCTTATAGAAGCTTCAGTGTCCTTGGATCTCTTAAGGTTTAGCCTCCGGCGAGGCAGCTGGCCCCCACGCACTTGATGGGAGGTCATTTGCTCAGCTCTCAGAAAACAGAACCCCCTGCTCTGGATGGGAGGGCTAGGGGGAGGGTACGGGAGAACCCTCTGGAGAGCTCTCTCCATCTGCACCTGTTCCAGTCTGTTTGCTCCCCACCCCCTGCTCCAGGACTTACCAGAAAGAAGGGAAGGTGGTTGGATAAATGTCTCTACGGATTTGGTGAACATCCCCACCCCCGGCTGAGAGCCCCTGTGCCGAACTGGGAAAGCATGGCTCCAGAGACTCTGGTCTGCTGGGGCTGGCCGCAGCCTCCGTGGAGATTTTGTAGCTCTAGGTTTCCTTTTATGATGACTGCATAGCAGGCCGGTTCCTTTCTTTCTATGGGACTCAGTTTCCCACTTTGTAAATTGAGCAGGTTGGACCAAATGATCTCAGACTGGGATTGCTGATTGCTAGTTTTATTTTTCTTGTATTTTTTTCTGATTGCTATTTTAAAATCCCTTAGCCCGCCCCGTGCCTGTCGTGCTGCCCTGTGGGACTTGCAGCCCTCGCGCACTGGCCTCTGGGCCTGTCCTGTCAGCGCTCACCACTCAGGGCTCGTCTCTGCTTTCCTGTTGCAGCTGGGGCCGGAAGCTCCCCCTTCAGTGTGCCGTCATCGGAACAGAGATGAAGGAAAGGTGCTAGGCAGCGATGAGGGATGGAGACAAGATTTTCTACAACCCGAAGCTTCCAGCACATCTTAATTACTGTAAAGTGATAGACGGCCGAGCCTTGCCCGGCCTGTCAAATGGGTGGAAGGAGGGGGGCGATCCAGGTTCTATGAGGAACTTGGCGATCTCTTCCTTTCCAGCTGTAGATGAGTGAATGCTGTCCCCCGAAAGATGTGTTTATGTCCTAACTCTTGGAATGTGGGGATGGGTCCTTATTTGAAAACAGGCTCTTTGTAGCTATTGTCAGCGTGAGGTGAGATCCTACAGGAGTAGGCTGGGTCCGAATCCAAGATGACTGGTATCCTTCTAAGACGCAGTGATGGAATGTGCAGGGGAGAAGGCCACGGGACGACAGAGACAGGGGTGGTGCGGCTACCAGCCAAGGAAGGCCAAGGACGCCGGCCGCACCAGCAGCTGGAAGGGCCAAGGAAGGAGCGGCCCCTAGAGCCTTCGGAGGGAGCGCCGCCCTGCCGACACCTGGATTCCTGCCTTCCGGCCTCCGGAGCAAGAGGGGGGGGGTAACTGTCTTATTTTAGCACCCCCCCCACCAGTGTGGGGTACTTCATCAACTCCTACCGGGCATCCTCAGACTCCCAGGGAGCACCTCTGCTCCCGGGGTGCTGTTGGGTGGTGAAATGTTGGCCAAGCTTTGTGAAGGGGTGGGCGTTGTTACGCTTCCTGGCCGCAACTCATGTGGCTAAGTACCAATTTTTTTCCACAGGAACCTGTGTCATATCTGATAGCAGGAGTGGAAAAGAGTCTCCACAGGCAGAAATTAGCCATCTGGGGGGGAGGGCACCATCTCTCCATAAGGTGCCAGCTCTCTGGACATGGCGTTGGGTCCCATGTAGACTTGCTCAGCCTTAGGGTTCAAGGTGGACTCACACATCAATGAAGCGAGGGCTCTTGGCTATTTGTCTGCTGTTTTCTGTTATTTGTCTTTTTGCCTTTTTTAGAAGTATGGACTCTGGTGGTTGGAAGGGAACTTAGAAGCCATTTTCCTCCTTTCTTGGCAGCTTCCCTGGAAAAGGCATCCGCTGGCGTTGCCAAGTTTGAAAGGGTGATGTGTGGAGTGGAGAAATAGAAACACAGGGGACGGAGATGTGGGTAGTCTCGGCTCTGTCCCTGTGGTAGTCATTTGCAAGTTTTGGCCCAGAGCTCCCTCTGGGCTGCGGAGCACAGATGCCCCCCATGCAGGTGCTCAAAGACGCCCAGTGTGCGAAGGAACGGATAGGGGGATGACCCGGCGAGCAAGTGAATGACTGAAATAATGGGTTTTATTTCCCCCGCTTTGGCTTAAAGAGGAAGTCTGTGATTACAACCCTTGTGCGCTGCTGGGGGCAAATTTAAAAATGGTGCAGCCGCTTTGGAAAACAGTTTGGCAGCTCCTCAAAAAATTAAACCTAGCATTACCAAATGACCTGGCTATCCCACTTCTGGATGTAGACCCAAGAAGACTGAAAGCAGGGACTCCAACAGATATTTGCACACCCATGTTCACAGCAGCATGATTCACAGCAGCCAAAAGGTAGACGCAACCCAAGTGTCCCCTGACGGATGAGTGGATAAAGAAAATATGGTCTAGCCATACAACGGAATGTTACTCAGCTTTAAAAAGGCAGGAACTTCTGACATAGGCTACACCACGCATGAAGCTCAAGGACATGAAGCTGAGTGCCATCAGCCAGTTACAGACAGTTACTGTATGACTGCACTTTGGCGGGTTTCTTAGAGCAATCAGACTCAGAGAGACAGAAAGGACGGCAGGCACCAGGGGCTGGGGGGCACGGGATGAGGAATTAGGGTCTAACGCGAACAGATTTCAGTTTGGGGAGATAAAAATGTTCTGGAGACAGACGGTGGGGATGACTGCACAGCACTGTGAAAGTACTTAATGTCATCGGACTGTTTGCTTAAAATTGGAGAGTGACTTTTATGTTGTATATATTTTGCCACAATAAAAAAAAAAAAAAGAGGGAGTCTGCATGCGTGCATTTGGGTTGGTGGCCCCTGCCTTCACCTTCCTTTGAGGATGCCGGCCTGGGCCTTCAGGCGAGGCCCCTCCAGGTCCAGACAGTTCGAGGACCAGCATGCAAACCTCTGCTAGCCCTTTCTTCCTTCCATAAGGATTGGACAGGTGGCTGCACACCCGGGGGGAGCTCGGCCATTCCTGGGGCTCTCAGCTTGGTTAAGTGGATGAAGACACCTCCTTTTCATTCCAATTCATTCAGAATTCACCAACTAATAAATCACACATGTTACCCAGACTGGGACTGTAGGAGCCTTTCAATTTTTTTTTTTTTTAATACACAGAAATTTTGGTCTATTCTTTAAATTAGGAAATTCAACTACAGACTTTAAATTATTATGCATCTGGTCTTCCTCATTAAGATAATTTTTGTTCATCTTTATAACAGGCAGATAAAAATGTAAAACATATTTAATAACTGAACACAGTTGACCAAGCCATTCCGTATAATATGCTTTATAGAGGGGGCTTCCTCACAAGACAGGTCCCTCGGCCTGAAGACTGTACAGAAACCAGAGCGACAACCTGAGGTCACGGCGCCCCTTTCTGAACCCCACACCCCGAGGAAGGGCAGCAATGGACACACACAGTAGACAACTTCGTACGGCAGCAGTGAGGGTTTTGTTTAATCTATACGGACCGTTTGTTCTACCAAGGTGTCTCTAACAGAGAATGAAAAGAAGCCCATGAGCAGAGCATGTGCAGCTTACCTTCTTCAATTTGAAAGATTTCCAATTTTATTTCTAGTTTAAGAACACACAGACCCTCAACACATTGAGTTGCCCTTTTTGTTGTTTAAACAAGGACATTAGGGAACAATTTACAAATGGGTAACATTCTCAATGTGCCCTTTGGAATAAAGGGATGGCTTTAAGTTATCTGTAGCTGGCATCTTAAGTGGGATTTTCTTGTCTAACTGGAATCCCTTCGCCCGAGACTTGACTACTCCTGCTCAGGGGTGACATGGCCCTCAGGGTAGCGGTAGGGACTGAGCATGTTTTGGATGTCGACCCAGATGCTCACAGAGGCAGGTGGGCTTGGGCGAGTCCCCTGCCAGTGGGGGTAGCACAGGGGACATGATGGGTGAGCCGGCCTTGCTGCTCACCCACACCTGCATTTCCATTCTGACCCGTGTCCCTCAGCTCCCAGCTGTCCCTCAGTGGCTCAGCCTCAGGCCCAAGTGATAGGCACATGTTCACGCTGCGGTCGGACTTCAACTGCCTCTCTGCAGAACGCGACAGATGAATTCAGAAGGTAAAGGAAACTCTGCTTTTGCTGCATTTCCCTCCCTGGTCAGCGTGCATTCAGGGGAAACTGAGGCTTGGCACAACGGGTGCCCATACGGCAAGGAGAGGTCCCCGAGGGAACCGTCTGGGGAGCCCAGGCCCAGCTCTCCCTCCTGCAGACAGGGTGCTCAGCCGGCGCGGCGAAGCTGACCTCCTCAGCCTCCCGGGCTCGTGACACAGAGCCACAGCTGTGACCGGAGCGACGGCGGCGAGGTGCCATCGCTCCCAGGGGCTTTGCTCCTGCGCCTGCTTCCCCCATGTCACCGTAGGTGGCTGCAGACACAAATCCATGCCTTTGTGGGTCATAGTTGTCCTTGAACGAGAAGCCCCGGGTCGGAAGAGTGCTTTGGCGGGTGGTGACTGAGACCTGGCCCCAGTCACTCGACAGACCCCTCAGCCCAACTTCTCGGTTGCGGTCACGTCAGCTCCTCTTCCTCCGCCACTTTCTGCCTGACTCTTGGTGGTCTCCCCACCCCCACCCCCACCTCCAGACCTGGCTCTCCTGGGGCTGCTCCCGGATTCTGGGTTTTTCCAAGGGGTCGGCGTGGCAGGGGGCGGCAGCGCTTCATGCTGTTGAAGTTGGGGCGTGGACAAAGAAAGCCCACCAGCCAGAATTCAGGACTTGGAGTTGAAACCGAAGGAAACTGAAAGCAAAACTCCCCTTTCCACCTACTGGAGGGGATCATTCTTATCAATACTTTGGTATTTTCCTTTTAAATAAAAAAATTCCATTGAAAGGTTTTTTGTTTTTTTTTTTTTCCCTCTATAGGCAGGGGTCTCAAAGTGCAAAAGTTCTAATTCTAACCGCTCCGGCCTCGTGTCTCTCTCCCCGACCTTCTCAGGAATCTCCACAGCAACATTCCCAGGAACTGTGTAGGGAGGAGGACCGGGATGGAGAACGGAGGCTGGGCAGAAGGTGGGGGGCAGCGGTGGGGGGCCGGCAAGCAACCAAAAAGATATTCTTGCAGTCTCGTTCCCTGAAAAAAAAACCTGCCACAATAAATAATGAAATTTCAAAATGAAAACACCTGATAAGAGGAATGGAAATATCATGCTGATAAATAGCTCCTTATTCTTTAAATACGCATCTGGTCATATATGTACGTATATGTCTATACGCACACGCATATCTATGCACACACGCACACACATACAGACCGCACATGTGTCCTGGGGGAGGGGCGCTTGGTGGCGCAGGTACATTTGCAGGCGGCTCCCAGCGACAGGCTGTCCGGGCGGGGCATCCTTCCGGGCCCTGCAGAGCCACGGTCATCTTTTTTCTTTCTGTATGAACCTATTGGTCCCACTGCTCTCCGGCAGGTGCAGGGAAACGCCCAATCAGCTGCAAGCAGCCCCCCGCCCCACCGCACAGCCCAAACAGCGAACGTCCGGAGGAACTGTAGTGTTCATTAAAAAAATGCTTCGATAGAAAAAAGGGAAACACGGCTCTTCTCACGCTCTAGTTTCTCCCTCCTCCTCCTCAGTCCCAGATAAGAAGCCTTGGATGGAGTGGCTTCTTGCTAGTGCCGTGCGAGCACCATCTTCAGCCGCCTTGGCCATGCTCTCCTTGCAGGCCTGTGCCATCCGGCCGAGTGCGCGTGTGTGCGGTGTGCGTGTGCCCAGAGCCCTTCCCTTAGAGGGACGTCTCCACGCTGTGGAGCGGGCTCCCGGGTCTGGAAGAAAACACTGACGAGGTAGCTGACTTGGTGCCGTGCGTGGTCAGGTAGATACCGCTGTCTATGGCGTTGTTGTTCTGGTTGGGGGACGGGGGTGGGGGGGCCCGCAGGCGCTCCTCGTTCTCATCCACGTCCGTGTCATCGATGAGTGGGATGTTGTGGGTGTAGTCATTGATCAGAAACTCGGGCGTTGCCATGAAGTTATGAATGGAGGTCTTGGATTCCGGTTTCTCCAGGCCTTCATAGAGCGAGCTACGGAATGCTTTCACCACCCGGATCTGGAGCGAGAGATGGAAGGACAGGGGCCCAAGGTGGGAGGAGGGAGGGAGGGAGGGAGGAAGGAAGGAAGGGAGGAAGAAGGGAAGGAAGGAAGCCAGGAAGGAAGGAAAGAAGGAGGGAAGGAGATAGTCAATGGCTGGCTGGTGCTGGCAAGTTCCACCCACATCAACAGCACCAGGTTACTGCGTGACAAACGTTCGTCCATTGGATTGGAGCAACCGGGACAGCTCTGCCGGGTTGCGCTAAGGGTTTTCAGGATTGGGTCTGTGTCTCATCAACTGGGCCCTCTGCCAAATCTGAATTCCAATTTGATAGAACAGAAAGATGATTCCAAAAAGGGAGAATGCTAGAGAGGGGACTCTCCACTTCCTCTTACCACGAAGTCTGCATAACTTTCTGACAAGAGAAAGTCCCCAGCCTATGGGCACATTGCCGGCCTTTCTCAAGTGGGTCTCCCTCCCTGGCTTCTCTATAGACCTTGTCTCTGTCCCACCAGCTCTCGTGCCTGTAACCAGCACCTGCCATGCCCAGACCCACATGGCCATCAGTCTTCCTGCTGCGAAGTCCAGTGGCGACTTTTGTGTCTCCATCTTATTTGATTTCTCAGGGGCACCCAACACAGCTGACTGTCCCTCTTTCTGGAAACTCCTCCTGGCTTCCCTGACATCGCCACTGCCTGGCCCTCCTCCTACCTGGCCCTGTCTCCTGCACTTCTCCTTCCTCTGGCCCACGGTGCCCCAGAACCCTGGCCTGGCACTGGTCCTCCTCCTCTCTGTTCGTACGCCCAGGCCCACCTCCTAGCCCTGACCGCCACCTTGGGGCTCATCTGGCTGTAATCGGGGGCCTGAGAGCTGGCCACTCTCCCATCTGGAGGCATCCAACACTGAAAATGGCCCCGCTTTTGATTTGCACCCAGTAAGCCTGTCCTGCTTGGATGCCCTGCTCCAAGGCGATGGTTCCTCTCGCCTCCTGCAGGCCCCCTGGCCCGCAGCTCGGTGCCTCTGATCGGTTGGCATTTCCCTTCGCGGACCCTTTTGCCTTCGTGTCTCCTGCCATCACAGGCTTTTTGCCCCTCCAGCCTTTTGCACCCTGCACTCTCCTCCTCCTCCTCTTCAGTTTCCAAGCCAGATGACTTCTTTTGGTCAGTGGAATCTGCCATATCCTTCCTCTACTCAGGCTTTTCTAGATCTTGTTCCCCGGCTGCTCCACTGGCATTGGCAGACCTCAGGGAAGAGCTTCCCACAGTGCCCTGATCCCCGGCTATGGTGGCCCTTGGCCCCAGCCGAGCTCAGGCACCCTCTGACCCCCATACCTCCTGCAGGATCTTGCTCCCAGAACTAGCCCCTTGGTCTCTTTGATCCCACCTTCACTTACACGAGTGCTCAAATGTCATCAGGTTTATGAGCCACAGAGCTGCTGCCTCACTTTGTTCCCTCCCTGGTCCCCTACCACCTGGGCTCCCTCTTGGTTCTAGAAGCTCGAGTCCATGGGAAGGCCTCTGCTGGGCCCCGCATGAGCCAGCTGGCCTTGTGCTGAGATGGGGAAGTCAGCTCTTCCCTATGTGAGTGGGTGGACATAGCATCAGTTCTAAAGTCATTTCCAGGTCAAAGCTTCTAGGACTTGGTTTTCTTGGTTTAGACTGGGTGTTGGCAAACTTGGCCCAAGGGCTAACACTGGCCCTCAGCTTGGTTTTATAAATAAAGTTTTATTGCCACACAGCCACGCCCATTCATTTCTGCTTCGTCTATGCCTGTCTTCAAGGTGCCGGGGCAGAGTTGGGTAGTTGTGACAGAGACCTGGCCTGCAAAGCTAAAAATAATTACTCTAAGGTCCTTTATAGGAGAAGTTTGCTGTCCCCTAGTTTAGACCATGAATCACACTGCTGACAATGAGTCCTTTTCGACCCTCCAGGGTCTGGAACCCCGGGACAGTCAGTGCGTGGCCAAGCACAGTGCTCGTAAATCAGTTTAAGCCAGGTGAACCTCACAGCCGCTCGAGTGCAAAAACAGTCGGCCAAAGAGCTCCGTAAAATTGGAATTCCCTAACTCCAAATCTTAAACCTGGCTAGGATTTTCTCTGAATTTGGTGAAGTCACGTCTTATGGATTACAGATGGCCAACTATTTGCCCTCAGTTCCTTGACTCCCCCAGACTGGCTCCTGAGAAAGGGGTAACCCAGAAATTGAGGGGAGAATCATTTGATATTTTTAACGAAAAGAAATAGAAATCACTTTTTGTAGTCATTGAAGATGTGGCCTCATTCTTTGGGCCTTTTCTGGTGCCAGAACTGGGGGGGAGGTACTGGGACAAGTCACAGAAAGGAAAGTAAGCTGGACCCTGCAGCCCTTGACCCTAGGCGCCTTCGTGGTAAGTTTGGCAGCAATGATCTGATGACCCTGGCTACACCCTTTCCTCTGGCTGAGCTGGTCCCCTCACTTGGACCTGGGTCACATGATCAGGTCAGACCCCTGCTGAAACCCACCTTCGGGTCTCCCTGTGCCTGGCTGAACTCCAAAGTCTTTGCCCAAAAAGGGCAGCCAGCCCTTCTTCTCCAGCTTCTGCAGCTCCGGAACTTTCCTTCAGGGTGCTTGCTCCTCCCAAGTATAATCAGACTTACTTTAATGACTGTCTTGTCACTGGTCTGGTTTGCTGCCTATCGACGGAGCGTGGCACAGATAGTCGCTCAATCACCAACGGGGCGGGGCGGGGGGGGGGGCGGGCTGCTCACGCACACATGCGATTTTGGGCTCTAAGCTAGGCTTGTGTCATCCTTAGTCTCTTCCATGTCCCAATTCCCCGCATTCAAACCTTGGGCTGTTAACAAACTGCTTGGTATTGGTGTCATGATGGGGTGTTTTCAGGCCACCCGACACTGAAGAGCACAGCGACTTCCTGGGACACGGGTTTGGTGAGAACCGGCAAACGTTTCGAGAAGAGAGGCCTGCTCTAGAGAGCCGAGCTCATGCACGGGGGCTTCAGAACATCCCCACGGCAGAGTTCAGTGTGTCCCAGCAAAAGAGTGACCAAGGCTGAGCGGAAACAGTGCCCTTCTCCATCTCTGCCACTCCCCAAGGGACCTTGCCACCCTCAAGGCTGTCAGTGTCACTGAAAGCCCACAGACTCCAGGGACACCATATAAAGGGTATATATATATATATATATATACACACACCCCCACCTATGTCTGCAGCCTGCACGCACTCCTTCCCAGCATGCACTGCTGCTCCCTCACCTCCCCTTGGATGGCTGAAGGGTCTATCAAACTGAAGGAGGCTGAGGGTCAGCCCTGGTCTTCCGGTCCTAGTGCAGGGCTCTGGCCAAACCACAGAGGCACCTCGATCCCCGACCCCAGTGCCCTGCATCAGCATGTGCCCCAGCCCCTAATTCCCCAACCTCTTCTCAGCAGAGCCCTCTCTACCTCCATGGCTGCTGCCGTATCTGCCAGGGCCCTGGAGGCCCCTGGGACTCAGAGCCTGACTGCCTGGTCTCTTGATCCTCCCTGGCTCCCACCTCTGTGGCTGACATCTCTGGGGTCCCTCGCAGCCTCCCTCCTCTCTGATTATTGAATCAGGCCCGGCCCTCCCCAACCTAGCTGGTGGGGACGCCAAACATTCTAGCAGGTGAAGGAGCTGCCCTGGGTCCACTCTGTGCAGTGTGGGAACTCACCGAACTGAACCCTTGCCCCCCAAAAGTCCATTTTACTGTGGGATAACTTAAAAGTAAAAGAGAGACATGAAAAGCACTTTCCAATAAAGCTGCCTCCTAGCGTTGTAGCCAGGGTGTCTGGGAAGGCCGAGGAGGATCAGGTCAGGCTGGGGCTGGAGGGCTCTCCCATAGCTTCCTGTCTCGCCCCAAGTGAGGCCGGCTGTGCCCCCCATTTCCTGATGTCCGAGAGGCAGCCCTGCTTGTTCCCGCACTGCCTGGGTGCCCCACCCTGGCCTCTGCACCCACTCAAGGATGTTGCCCCCCCCCCCTTGCCTAGCCTACTCATTTGTCTTGTCTTACAAGAGACTCGCTCTTGGGGCCACAGTCCCCTCTAGCTGCTGTCGATGGCCGGTTCTTTCCTGACCCCCTGCTCCCCAGGGACCTCCCCAGCTGGGCACTCACTGCTCCCCACGCCACACCCCTGATTCCTGGCTGTAGACAGGTCTCCAGGTTCTCTGTCCTCTCACCATCCGCTCACATCCGAGGGCCCCAGGGCTCATCTTTCGACCTTTTCTCTTCTTCATCTACACCCACACGTTTCCCAGCTGCTCTTATCTGCTGTGGTCCTAAATACCATCTGTCTGCTGACGAGTCCAACACCTCTATCTCCAGACCCGGGGCTCTGCCTGCCACTTTAACTTCACCCCCACCCTACGCCTCCTCCCCGGTCTCACAGCGGCTGCCCTTTACCTCTGCTGTCCAGTCTCTGCAGGGCAGCCCAAGCAGTCCTTTCAAACAAAAGCCAGAGCATGTCACAGCCTCCACTGGTCTAAACCCTTCAATAGCCGCGTCTCCCGCAAAGTCAGGGCCCGCCTCAGGCCATTTTCTTTCTCAAACCTCTTTACTGTCTCCAGCCTCAGCTTCCTGGCTTTTCCCGAATACTGGCACACTCCTGCCTCAGGGCCTTTGCACAAGCCGTTCCCTCTGCTGGGAAGGCTCTTCCCCAGTGAACCTCATGGCCCCCCCTCACCTTTTCTGTTTACAGTCTCAGCCCCCCCCGTCTCCCTCAGCAACCCTGCGCCTCTTCTTCATTTTCTTCCCAGCATGGCTCACCTTCAATTCACCCCACCCCTGCCATTTTTCTCTCCTCTGTCTCCTTTCCATAGGCCCCTGAAGACTGGGGTCTGTCTGATTCGCTGACCTCCCCAGCTCCCAGCACCCAGCACAGTGCCTGCACCCAGCAAGGGCTCAGTGGGCGGCTGCCGCAAGTACCTCTAATCAGCTAGCTTGAGGCTCCCTCAGCAACATTACACCTGCCCTTTCCCCTGTCTAGACTGTTCTTCTGCCAGATTGTCCCATGCTAGCTTTTTCTCTTTATTCAGAACTCGGCTCACATATCCATCCTTCGAGAGGCCGTCTCAGACAACCTTTACCCAAGATAGCACCCCCAACATTTCTCTTACTCTGCTTTCTTCTCCTCTGAGGCTTGTGACCATCTACACTTAACATGAGCTTACTTCTCTGTTCTTTGCTGTCCGCCGTCTGCTCCCACAGGTAAGCGCTGGCCTGCCTTCACCGGAGCCCTGAGCTTCGAAGCCTCACCCACCCTGTCCGCCCTGACGGAGCAGAGGGGCTGAAGGTCACGGCTGAAAGTGGATGTGCTCCACTTTTGTTCTGACCTCCAATCGCTCAAGTTTGCAGTGCAGGTGTGATGGGGGTGGGGAGGGGATGTAAACACCGGGAGGCAAGGGAAGGACAGAGGGAACACCCACCCAAGTAAAGAAACGCAAAAAGGGAATGAAAAGAGAAGAGAAGAGAAAAAGCAAAGCAAAGGCTTCCGAACAATGATGACAACAGTAACCACAGAAACTGGCCTTTTCTCCTCTGTACCGCGGGACAAGCAGGCTGTGGATGGGGAGGGGTCGTCACGCTTTCCGCCCTCTGCTTCTGTCTCACTGCTGCTCCCTCAAAGCCCCCTCATGCTTTGATGGGCATGCCTGTCTCTGTGCCAGCCACTAATCCAGAATCTTCTGCGGGAGGGAGGGGACTTTCGGCTCTCCTGGCATTCGGGCTTTGGGTTTACAGCAAATTCTGAACATAGCAGCTGGGGAGAGCCAGGGGAACTGCTTTCCAGGAACTTTGGGGTTCCCAGGTCCCAAACCGTCCCTGTAGGCATGAGGGTGGTTCAGGGCTTGAAGGCGACACAAAGAGGTGTGGGGTGACTTACCCACAATCAAAGAGGAAGGTTCCCTTTCCTCACCATGGAATTAGGAAATGTGAAAATGCAACTCCAGAGCTGGCCCCTTTCACTGAGGGAGGGCTTGAACCCCAAACCAACTAAAGACAGGGCTCCGTGCATGTTGGCAAGTCAAAAATGCTAACGGTTGGCAAGTTCTGTGAAGATTACCTCCCATCCTGTGTGCATGCATCTGTGCCCAGGACTGGGAGAGTCCAGACTCACGCTGCTGATGTCAACAAGCTGTTGCACTGAGCTGACCCAGGCATGGGGTGACTCCTGGGCCTTTCAGGTGGTCGGCCTTGCTTTTCATCCTGGCCATGTCCAGCTGCAGGGCCTCGAATAAGTCTTGAGCTTCCTGGGCTCTGGCTTCCAGCCCTGGGAGTCAGGCCTGGAAGTGCCTACTGGGGGAGGGCTCGGAGCAGGGGTTCTGGGGTCTGCCTTAGGCTGCGAGCTAGCATGTGCTTTAGGAATTGGCTGGACGGTCCTTCCCTGTGGTAGGGCCCATGGTTGCAGGAAGGCTCGGGCCGGGCCGGGCTGATACTATTCCTAATGTGGAAACAAAGCTGTCAAATAGCTGAGAAGAAATGCCAGCACACTGTTCGCAGAAACCCAAGTGGAGAGACTTGGCTTGAAATCAACGAACTTCCTGAGAAAGGCGCTTTCACTTTGCAAGGCTCCTTCCTCCGCGGGCTTGGCTTAATCATGGGAGCTGATGCCCTGCAAGTGTGTGATGAGCTTGTTTCCCCAGGCTCCAGGAGGGTGTGTCCAAGGAAATCGTTGGGGCTTACCTGGCATCGGCTTTGCCAAGTTGGATGGAAGGCTTTCACGTTGGCAATTAAAATAGAGCAACTGCTACGATCTGTTTCTGGCATGGTCAGTCAGAACTAAACAGCCCTGAGGGAGCCTCTCTGGCCACATCTGACCAGATTTGCTGCCCGCCCCTGCCCGCCGCCTGGCTGGGTTAGGAGCCCTCTCTGTTTGAGTACGGAGGCCCAGCGCTGCTGCCTGATGAGATGGGGGAGCCATCGGGGCACGCTGGTGGGGAGCAGGCTTTGGAAGTGTGGGTGGGGAGGGGGCGCTGGGGCGGGTCTGTGTGTCTCCGCTCACCCCCGGGGGCAGCCATCTATCTGGCACCCAGCTTGCTGCTTGGGAGTAAACCTGCGTGCACACAATACCCCATCTCTGGCCACACCTTTGGATCCTCGCGCCCAGCCTGGGGAGTGGGGCCAAACGTGGGTGAGAGTGCGACTGGGGCCAGGGGCAGGGCTAACTGGCATAGCAGCGGTGGAGCGGGGTGGGGGGGATAGGATTGCGCTCCGTTCGTTTCCATCAGACGGAGAGTGCTGATTAATCGAGCCACTCACAGGGGCTGCTCTCCGGGCTGCCCCAGCTGAGAATGTAAAGGCTGAGTGAACCATTCTGGGGCTGCAAGGTCATTGTGTGTGGCCAGAGGAGTGGGTGCTGTGTGGGGCTCCCAAATCCAGAAGCAGCAGACATGTGGGTGCGGGAAGCCTGGGGGGGTCAGGTTGGCTGGAAAGGGTAGGTGGGTGTGAGTGGGGGTGTGCTGAGCCCCAAAGACCTCTCATCTCTAACCCTCCCTGGTCACCCCTCCAGGGAGCTCTCCTCTCCCTCCTGCCCCGAGGATATCCTCCGGCCACCTCTTGGCATTGGTACTACGTGCTGGAACCTACGTTGGTGAGCGACGTCACCCATCCCTCTGGCCCTGAGGCTCCTTGTATGCACCCTGCACGGGGCCTTCCACCCGGAGAGAATGTCAGGCATTCTCGGCGGAAGGGATGTCAGATCAGAGGCCCTGGCGTGCTGGAGAGACTTGTTCCAGCATGGGGGTTAGGGCCAGACTGGCTGGACCGTGGGGAAAGAGGACAGGAACCTTCTCATAAGAGCTGGGGTTTTCCTTAGGAAAACCTCGTGGCCTGTAACCATTGCACCCTCTACGATGCGACCTCTCGGCTAGGCTTAGAGCTCTGTTGTGATCTGCACCTTGCCTTCCTTCTGGTAAGTTCCAAGAGAGGGTGAGAGCCTTCTTCTGCTTTGTACAATGAGGGTGCTGGGCTTAATGATTTCTCTAGGTCCTCACAGCTTGGACTGGGGGGCCAGTCCAGAGTTCCAAACAAATCTGCCCCACAGTGGTTTTGGTTGGTGGCTTCCAGAAGCAGGCATGTCCCCTGGTGTTGCCCGGTCCTCCAACCAGCACCTTCCTCCACAGTTCGGGAGGTTCCTTTCTGAGGTGGGTCCTTGCTACCACACCAGCAGACAGAAGGTGCTCAGCTCTCACTGGGCTCCTGTCACCTGTTCCTCACCCAGCACCATGGGGGTGTGGATGGGACAGTGGCCCCCCCTTTTTTTGGCCAGGCACTAGTTCTATCCCCCTGGAGTAGCTCGTGACCAGCGGAAGGGGTGGAATCTCTCAAACTGTTCTGGGCTCCCCAAAGTGGGAAGTGGGGTGACAGATGGCTGCAGAAGGAAGGAAGGTGCTAGGAAGAGAGGAGAGAAAGAGGCTACTGCCAGGGAGAAAGCCCAAGGAATCCAAAAGGAACCAAGAGACAGCAGGCCTCACCAGGTTCCCAGAGGGGAGGCCCGGGCTGGCCCTGGAGGGGAGAAGGCCTGAGGGGCGTGAGGAGTGGGCGCTCTGCCAGCTGCCTCGCCCCGCTCAAGTCAACAGACAGATGGACAGACAGACAGGAAGTGCAGCGAGAGATGGCAAAGAAACACGTGGAAAAAGTCAAGGGAGAGGGAGGGACGGGGCAGGGCAGACCCACGCCCCCTCTTGTCCCTTCGTTTCCAGGACGGAAGGTGCTGCTGCCTCGGCCGGGCCCTAGCTGAGGCGCTCCTGGGAGGCCGCGTACCATTTCTGTCCTCAACTGACTGTAGCTGAGCGTCCTGCAGACCTCTCTGGGTGGTGGTGGCAAGACCCTTCTGAGGCGAGGCCGGGGCTTTCCAGCCGATCTGTGATGGCTGACGGTCAGTATTTGTGGCCCAGGTGGGGAGGCCCAGTGAGTGTGCAAGGGAGCTGGAGGTGTGTGTGGCCTGTGGTTTGGGGAAGGGGTGTGTGTGTGTGTGTGTGTGTGTGTGCGTGCACATGTACATGCTGTTTCCGAAGGGGACAAGGTGGTCCAGCAGGGACTGGTGCGGCCCACATCCCTTCCTTAAAGGGCAGAGTGGCCTGAAACGACAGTGTAAGCAAGAGGAGGGATGCTCCCCACTGGGGACCTCTCACCAGTTCCTAAAAAAAGAAAAAGAAAAAAAAAGACGAAGAAAAATTATAAAAAGAGGGTGGGGGAGAAGACAAGACAAAAGAAAAAAGGGAAAGAGAAGAAATCAAGAAAAAAGAAAATCCGAGTCTGGTGAGGGAAAAAGGCATAGTTAACGGCTCCCGTCTGTGGGGAAGTGATGTGTTCACGGAGGTGAGAGTTGCCGGGTTTCACTGGAAGGAAAGGAAAGAGGTAGCATCGAACCAACCCAGCAAGGGCTCTGGGCTCATACTTGAAGGTTTACTGTTTGGTCTTTGAAATCTCGAGTTTCTTACAAGAAGCAGGAGGTGCTGGGAGGGAGCAGGGCCCACACCGTTTCCTGCGTTCTCGCTCGTTAGGGAAACCATGGGGTGGCGGGTTCAGGGCTCTAGTAGCTTTCCTTTTGTTTTTGTAAAAAGATGTGAGCAATCATGGAAGTTTCTACCTCTTTTAGGACAGCCCTTGGGTTCTCTTTAAAATGTGACCAACATGGCGGGAAGTTTTCATTGGAACATATAGAAGGGAATGTACTTCTCCCAGCTTCTCAGAGGAAGGAAGAGAGAGAATGTGGACCGGATCAGGCTAAGACCTTCCAATCCTGAGGCCTGTTCAGAAAAGAGCAAAGGAGCTTTGGGAACAAGTGGAAACGTGGCAGAGTGCAGGCTCCGGGTGTGAGGGGGACTCCAGTTCGAGGCACACCTCGGACCCCTCTAATACCGTGGGCTCAGGGCAAAGGCCCATGGGGCAGGTAGCCCCTGAGCAGAAGCAACTGGCCACCACCGAGCCCACCTGGGGACGTGTGACCGTGGCTTCCCGAAGCCTACATCCGGTCTCCTGCCTTTGGAGACCACCTCCAGGGGAGTTCTGGAAGGTGCCACTTCGTCCCAAGTAGGCGGGCTGGATTATTCTGCTGTGAATGATGCCGGAAAGGCAATTGCCCACCCCCCCCCCCCCCCCCCCCCCCGCCCTGGAAGGCAGCCCTGAGTCTGCATGCCTCCCCTTGGCTGCCCCACAGAACACCGACCAAAGCCCCTCCCTGACACCAGACACCACCAGAAGCAGCCCAAGTTCATGAAGAACCATCGGCAGATGCAGACAAGTTCAAGAAAAGAAAACCAATGACAGAAGGAGTGCTAAATGAAAACCAAAAAACCAAACAAAGAAAAGAACAGAAGGTCCAGCAGTGCCATGGATTCAATACATTTCGTAAGAGAATATGGCTCTGGAGAGACACACCGTCTGGGCGGGAAGGACTGGACAGGGCAGTAAGGGAAGAACGGAAAGGCCACGGTGAGCAGAGGATGCAAGACTGGAAAAAAGAGAAGGAAGAGGCGGGGAGGCTTTTTCTCCCCCAGAGATGCCATTTATGAGAGAAAAGGGGACTCAAGACTCACTCCCAGCGGCACTGGTGGGATTGGCAGCAGAGAGAATTACGTGAGTAGGGGTAGAAAGATTGGTTACGTCATGGAGCTGGCTGAGGACCGAAGACCGCCGGCGCACAGCACCCTGAAATGAAGCGCTTCTCTTGAAAGTACTCACTACCTCCATCTGTGGGAGAGAAAATGAGATAAAGTTTGGCTTGCACTGCTGTCCCGGCTACCGCACGGGGGTGGGGTTGGGTGAGGACAGGGGCCACGCTGGGGACATATTGTGACAGCAAAGCCTCATCTAGGTCGCCCCGCTCCCCGGGAGCTGACAGTGCTTCTGACGGGGCCGTGGTCGTGGCTGAGGCCAGCCTCTGGGTCACCACCAAGAGAGGGAGGGTTTGCTGAGTGAATGATTAGCACTCAGAAGACCAGGAGGGCGGGTGGGGGGGGGCGGTGAACCATCTGCTCATGGCAAGCCACTTGTCGTCTAATACCTGAGGCTGGTAATGCTTTGTTATCCTAGGTCAGTAGTTCTCCACCCCGTTTTCTGCCCCAGTAGACCGGAGGGATAGGACACGCTCCCATGAGGACGAGGCTCCCTGCGGCTGTGCTCGCCGAGGGCGTGGGTACGGGGGCCCTTCCCCAGCCTGTCCTTGGTTTACATCGCTCTAAGCAACAGACGTCCACTGCTTCTCACTACGCCGGCCTGCCCTGCCTTGCGGGGAGGTGTAGACATCACTCTCCTTCTGTGGCTCATCCAAGTGATGGAGGGGGCGCCCCTGTGGGCAGCCTCAGTGAAAGAATGGACTTAAAAAGAGAGGGAAGATTTTGCAAAAGCACCTGCTTTGTCTTATCAGGCTCCTTTCTACGGAGCCACAGGCACGGCAGGGGGGAGAGCAGAGAGATCGGAGGGTCCTGGGGGCAAAGATGGCTTTTGCTTTGTCCCCCACCCTTGAAGCTTCCCAGGTGTCAAAAGGGAGGTGGGTCTATGGGAAGTGAGGCCCATGTGGTGAACTTGCTAGGAGTCCCATTGTCCTCTGACTTCCTGACCCCATCTTTCACTGGCCTGGACGTCTGGGGGGTGAATCAGACCTGTGGCCGAGTGGCCGCACTGAATGTTTTCCCCCTTGGAGACTGTGTGCCTAGGTTCCAGGAGGCCAGCCCAGCGTGGCACCCTTTTGGCTGCCTCTTTGGGAATGCCTTCCAGGGGTGGGGTGGGGCGGAATCTTTCGGCCTTAGAAGGTGGATCTGATTTCTGGGAAGTGCCATATGGTTCACTGGATGACACGAGCAGCCTGATGCCCACTGGCTACCTACTCTCGGCCCAGAGCGAGGGGCCCCGTGCCACCCCCAAGCCCTGCAGTGTCTGACACGGGGCCAGGCTTCTTGGAAGCAGGCAGCTTGAGTGCCCGGACCCCCTTCACCCCAACCAAAATGAAGATGTGCATCATTTCAACTCCTAGACGCACGGTGGAAAAGACTTTTGCCATGTACTCTGCCGTCGAGCTCCCTTCCACCAACACAAGCCGCTCTTCAGCAAGGGACTGAGACCCACGTGTAAGGCACACCGAGCGGCCACAGGGGGCTGCCCCAACGCACTGAAGGAAGATGACCCGTGCCGCATGCCACCCTCTCTCCGGGGGGCCTCTCCTCCCTAGATTGCCAAGAGGTTTCTAAGATCTGTCTCGAGAGGGCACTCTTCAGGCAGCAAAGGCAACAAGGGAAGGAAAAGATGCTTTTTCTGCCTCTGATTTGACCTCTCCTCATGGTGTCCCAATGGGATGACGGTATCAGTCAAAATACCTCCACATTGCCCCCCCCACCCCCCAAAAGCCCAGTTGCTGCTGAAGCTTCTCATTGGTTCATAACGGAATGGGAAGTAGACCGCATCATGACTGCTTCGCAAAGCTCCGCGTTCACAGTTTTAAGGACTCTTTTTTTTTTTATTCTGGAATGACCCCCCCCCCAAGTCTTTGGTGTATTGATATGTTAGTGTGGAATGGTGGTGAGAGCAGGCAGCAGGTTACAAAATGCCTTCACTTAGCAACGTGAAAAGCTGTGCTGGGGAGCAGTGTGGGGAGCAACTTTGTTGTTCGCAGAATCCAGAAATCCAGGGCCAGCTGCCTAGGGCAGGTTTCCCTTGGCTTGGGGTATTACATACAAGCTGGGGGACTTTAGTTCTGCTTTTCAAGCAGGTATTTTGAATCAAAAAGAACAGATGCTCTTAAATTAGCTAAAGTAGCCAACTGGCTCAGCATTCTTGAGGAGCGTGAATCTGATGTGACAATGTGACGGTCCTGTGGAGGGAAGCGTGCCTCTATGGAGAGGACAAGGCATATGCTAGCGGATCAGGGGACGGAGACTCTCAGTGGGTGACCTGGGGCAAGGCCCCTTTTCTCTGGGCCCCATTTCATCATGTACAAAGTAGGGACCTGACTGGCCAGGGTCTATGGGGGCGTGATAATCAGAAGGGCCTGGAACTCCAAGACTCTGACTGAGGAGACCCGTTCTACTAGCCAGGCCGCTGGGCAGGCCCAAGAGCCCCCAGGCACACAGAAGACTCGGATGCACAGCCCCCAGATGCCTCACACTGGGCAGGGCTGCCGTCTCAGCTGCTAGAAAAGTGACCACCATCTAGGGCTGGCTCTGGGCTCTGCAGCTGAACTGGGGCATGACAGACAAGAGCCCATGGGGCCAGGATGGGGTGCGCAGGGGCTCACAGTTGGGTGTGAGGCAGTGAGGGGAGACCGGGACATCTGGCTACAAAGTTATTCCTGCTCCTCCCCTGAGCGCTCAGCGTTCCACTCAGACCTAAGACACTCTTCCCTGGCCATGCTGGCCTAAGTGCTCGGGCCGTGAAGAGGAATGAGCCAGAGACCTGGCCTCCTGCTTCTCCACTGGAGAAGCCCCTTGCATCCCTGGGGAGCTCCTTAAACATGGACTTATTGGGGACCACCTCACCCAGCCCTACAATATCGCAAGCGCTGGGAGCAGCCCAGGACTCTGCCGCTTTGGAAAGTTGCCTGGGGTACTCTGCTCCTCCCTGATTCCAGCGCCCTGGGCGGAGAGCCCGGACAGCTGCCTGGGGCCTACAGGGCGGGAGGGAATGGACTCTGAGAAGGCTTCACGACATGGTGCTGCGGGAGGAGGAGGTGCCCCCAGGGAACACAGTGGGAGCTGGGGTGTCCTGGGGCCCGGGAAGTGGCCAGCATGGAGGCAGAGCGAATGCATGTCTGGAAAAGCAGCAGGGGTTATAGGGCCACAGTGGGATGACGCTAAGAGGCAGGGGCTTGAAGGCCACAGTCAGGACTCTGGACTTGACCCTAGGACAGGAAGAGAAGCTGGACGGGGTCGTTAGAGGGCCCAGCTCAACAAAGGCTGGAGGAGCAGGCGGGAGGCTGAGAGCTTGTGGTTGAAGCTGAGGCTGGGGCCTGGGGAGGAAAGAAGTGGGGGGCCCTGAGCCTGAGCCCCATGAGACTTCCAGGGACTGTATGGCAGCAGGTGCGTGTGCAGGAGCGTCAGACCCCGGGCAGGGTAGGCACCGGCTGCCGAGGGCGCTTTGGGCGAGTTGTGTAAAAGATTCTTCGGGATGAACCTTTGGTGCTGTGTGACACGCTGGAGGCGGATACTGGGGAGAGCTGTGCTCCCCGGTCATGCCCCAGGCCCAGGGGCCCTCAGCAGGCATCTGGAGGAGGGCGGGCCTAAGTGCATGGTGGTGTTCTTCCCACGGGTGCGACCCCCAGGAGGAAAAGCAACTGGAGCTAGGTCAGGGGCATGGGGGCTGGGGATCCTGGACAGAACATGGAGAAAGACCGGAGGTGGGGCTTTGGGAAGCACAGGAGTGGCAGAGAGTGACAGGTGTCACTGGGGGCTAGGGAGGCAGCAGGGAGACGTGATCCAGGCAGAGACACTGGTGGCTAGGCCAGGAGGATGGGGGGCAGGGGTGGCTGGATTGGGGGCGGAGCTGAGCTGATGGGTCATGCTGAGGTACCAGCTGTGTGGGGGGACAGGGAGAGAGTCTGAGGCTCTGGCTTGCTCAGTGGAGGTGACAGAGCCATCGGTCAGGTGCTGTGGGGCTGGAAGGAGGTGGGCTCAGGGACTGTGGTCTGGCCCAAGCCCACTGTGGGCATCTCGGTTCAGGTGTGACACTCTGGGGATTTCCGGTTGGGCACAGAAGGAGATGGGGAGAGAGGGGCACTGGGTCGCCATCTGAAGGCTGCAAGGGAAGGAGCGGGCAGTGGGGAATTGGCCAAGAAGTGTCCATGGGGCTGAAGGAGATGCTGAAGGAAGGGGGGGCTGCAGTTGAGAGGGGCCGAGGGCTGGGGCTCAGCTCTCACCTGCTCCTCCTTCCTTCCATACACAGTCCAGTGCCCCCAGGTCTGTGGGATTTTCAGCACGTGAGGGCCACAGCAGGGTGGACCAAGGTGTCAGTGGGAAGTGGGGGAGCCAGGCAAGCAAGGCTGAGGAGCAGACACTGGGATGGAGGGGACAGCAAGCCACCAGAGAGAGCAGGGCTGAGTGCCCTTATGGAAGGGCGCTGGGAAGAAGGGACAGCCCGAGTCCGGGAGCTAGGGGTCTTACAGGCCTTGGTGACAACTGCCTCTGGGACGTTGAAGGCAGAGGCCAGGCTGTGGTGGGATCACAAGTGAGTGTGAGGAAAGGATGTGGAGAGACAGTGAATATGGAACATTCTGGCAAGAAGGCTAACTGGGGAGGGTTGGAGGCAAAGAACAGGGTTTGCTCTGGCAGGCGAGTCTCGTGAAGCCTTGGAAAGTGCCCATGGCCGAGTGGTCATTGTGACCATCTGACCTTATGGAGGTCTTGGTCCCCACCAGCTCTGATATGTGGCCATTGAGATGAACAGAAAGGCCCAGCTCTGTGGCCCGAGTCTGCTTCCATAGAATACCCAGTATAACCCGTGAACGGTGAGCTCACCAAAGGCTGTTTGTAATGGGCAGCTGTCTCGTCCCAAGAACGTCACCTCCCTGTAACTGGGCTGTTTCCAGCGCATAAGGCAAGGCCCAGCAGCTATGCAGACAGTGGGTGGTCTGTGCCCCCCAAGAGACAACTACTGGCCACAACACACACCTTTAGCTGACGCCTGCACCCAGCACGGGGGGGGGGGGGCCCTGGGCTCTGAGGGAGGCGGCAGACATAGGCCACCGTGGCAGCGCACCTGGGGATGGCCCGTGTCACCGTGGCAGCGAGACCCAAGGGTTTCCCTGTTGGTAGGGGGCTCACCTCGCCCACTCTCTGCCTCCTGCTTGCTTGCCACCCTCTCAAGGCGGGAAAGCCAGAGTAGCCAAGTGGCCCAGCGGCTTACCTGTGTCTGAATCCGATTGAGGCCCCGGAACCAGAGGATCTGGCCTCTGCGGAGCTCCCGCTCGGCGTGGTCAATCTCTTCCTCCCCCTCGGCCAGCTCCTCGTCAGTCATCTCATCCTTCCCGGGCCCGTGCCCTGCTTCCTTCAGGCACTTGAGTTGGCTGGTGGGGATGGTGGCGATGACCTGGGGGGCCAGAGGTGAGGGACAGCAGAGACAGGTGGCTGTCAGAGCAGGGCTGGTCCTCTCGGGGCGGGAGCTCTGCTGGGGCCGGCAAGGGACCCAGACCTCCCCCCTCCCTCTGACACGGGCAGACCCGGGGATGGGGCGTCCTTTTCTGCTCCCCGAGGCTGCACGCCTGGGCCACCTTTGCCTGGTGCCAAATCCTGCTCTCCAGAGAGAGATGCCAGCCTCTTTCCCCTGACTGGGAGCAGTCCCTGGGGAGCAGGGTGTGGAGGCCGTTGGGAGCAAGGAGTGTTTTCTAGCGAGGGGAGGTCTGGCCTTGGCCCCCAGCTCCTGAGAGGGGGCCTCTAGGCCCCTGGCCCATCCTGCCTGATGAGAGGGTCTCAGTCTCCCTGGGGCCGAGCTGGGCCACACCTCTCAGCTTCACGTCCCGGGGGGGGGGGGGGGGGGGGGGGGGGGGGGGCGGTGCAGGTGCAGAGACTGAGTTTCCGAGCTCAGCCCCGCGGGAGCTCCAGGCCGACGGGACTGACCCCGCACTGAAGTCCCCGGACAGCGCCGCTCAGGGAGGCTTCCCTGGTGGCCGTGCCCGGTGCGGGTTGTCACACAAGGCTGCGGGAGAAACGGCACCCCCGCACCCTTCCACCGGCCAGGGACCTGGAAGCTCACACCTGGTCTCCCCGGGCCTGGTCCTGCGTAGGCTCAATCTTGGACTTCCAGCTTCCAGAGGTGTGAGAGAATAACACCTGCTGTTTAAGCCCCCCAGTCTGTGGTACTTTGTTGTGTCTCAGGTGACTGAGACACAGGGCAAAGTGGATCCTGGACTTGGCCTCCTACAGCAATGTTCTAGAACTTTCAGAAGCCTCTTGTGTGCCTATGGCTTGGGCTGTTTCCTCCTAACATCATCTTTGGGTGCCACAAGCCTCCCTCTGCACGCGGCTTTAACTGCCAAGGCCTCGAGGTGTCCGACTTCCGCTTTCTATCATCTCAAAGTATGTCTTCATTTTCCTTGACGCTTTCTCTTTGCCCCTTGGAGGATTTAGCAGGGTGCTGTTCAGTTTTTGCTATATGGGGATTTTCTAAGCCACCCCGTTTTAGGGGATGATTTTTGGCTCCTATCATGAAAAGGGGAGTGCTGGGTGACTTTGCTGGGGCTTCGTGACATCCCAGCCACGGCCCTTTGTCTTTTCTCTGCTGACACTGTCACCTGAGTGGTGACATGGCCCAGGCCTGAGCCCTGACGCGCCCCGATCCCCCCACCTCAGCTGCTGTAGAGGAGACAGCTAAGGGGTGGGGCCGCGGACAGTGACCAGGCAGCCACTCACCTGTCCCCAGACCAGCTCCCCAACGCCAACGAACAGACACCAGAGCCACTGCTCCGTGGACAGGGGGGAGCAGCTGAAGGGCTTTCCGCCGAACTGCACGATGACGATCTGCAGGGGTGCAGTGGGAAGGAGGCAGGCACAGCTACTGGGGCCCCTCCTCCAGCCCTCAGGGTCCACATTTCCAGCTTCTGTCAACTTAATGCTTTAACAGCTGCCTGGCGTGCCTGTGCTGGACGCCCCAGCGACATGCCCGACTCGCCTTGCCTGGCCTCCTGCTGCCTTGTTGCCCCTTCCCAGGGAAGAACCTCCACACAGACCAACCACCCCCGTTACCGTGCTCTCCTTTCCAGGCCACTGCCCCTGCCTTAACCACCCAGGGCCAGGACCCAGACAACCAGAGACAGTCCTATGTCCCCCAGAACCCTGAAATTACTCATACTAGTGAATCCTCAGCCAGCTCACCGCCCCCTCGGTTTCTCCCCCAGAAACCACAGTAAGGGCTCCCTACTCCCCCTCTGTCTCCTGACTGACCCAGAGGCTTCCCTGGTTGGTCCCCCCGAGGCGTGGCAGGTCCCTCCTTCGAGAACTGTAAGGAGAAACTATCTTGGCCTGTTGCCGTCACTATACGTCATATTTTCTATCAATACACCCTAGTTTTGAATGCTCAGCCTCTCCTGAAGAGTTCACTGACCAGCCTGTCCACAGCATGGTGGCAGGCAGAGGCCGGTTTGTCAGCACTGGGGATAGAAAACTTGTCCAAAGGAACCTTCTGGAGTTCTGGTGGCTTCCCACCAGGGAATCAAGTGCTGGAAATGGGACTCAGAGGGAACTATGAGGAGGTTCGTTCTCAGTAAGGCACACTGAGGCTCTCTGGAACCCAGCAGGTGAAGCCAGGACAACGCCATGATGTTTTGAAGATGGGGACAGAGGACACGGGTCACAGGGAATGCCAGCAGGGGCTGGGAAAGCAGGAGGGGCAGAGCCGCCTCTGAGCGGGACAGGCGGGCCACTAGCGGGGGCGGGGCATGGTCCCCTGCCTCCCCCGCTGTTGTAAGAGTGGGGCGAGCGCTCCTACCTGAGTCGCAAAGGTGCCCAGGACGATGGTGCAGAAGATGGGGTTGCTCAAGATGCCATGGAAGACGTTTCGCTCACCGTGGATCTTGCGGGCATTGATCTCGTTGAAGAGCTGCATCATGACGAAGGTGTTGAAGATGATGGTGTAGTGCTCTGAGGGTGGAGAATGCAGGGGTGCGTTCCTCCCGCTGTCAATGTCGAAGAAGAGCTCCCCTGCAGGCCAAGGGGCACATGAGGGCGTGGAACCCTGAGCGGACATGGCTCCCGGCCAGTGTCGCCTGAGGGGTGCTGGGGGGTGTCTGTGGTGAGACGGCCGAGGGAAAGGAGCTCATAGCCAAGGCCTGGCCCACGGCTCTGGTGCAGAAACCCCAGGGCAGGAAGGAGGAAGCCAAGACAAACTGTGTGTGCCACGGTGAGCTGGGGGTGGGCTGGGGAGGGATTGGAGGCTGCTGGCCGCCCTCCTCGGCCCTGTCCCTAAGCCAGGGCAGCCAGGCAGAGGCCCTCAGGCCGGGCACGAGAAGCTTCTGCTTCCAAGATATCAGAGAAGGGCCCGCTGAGGAACCCTCTCCCCACCCCCGATCCTGACATTTGTGGTCCCCCCACACTGACTCCTGTCTCTCAGCAAACACTGTCCTGGAGGATGGCATCGGTGGCCTGTCGAGAGTGCCCTGACCTAAGGGAGAGGGGCCACAAACACCAACAAACCCAGCCCCGGTCCCTCCCCCCCCCCCCCCCCCCCGCCCCCCGCTCCTCCTGCAACTGCCTTCTCTTCCTGCCCTGGCCTCCTTCTTGCTTCCTGACCCTCAGTCCTCCTCCCCACTCCTCCTCTCTCCGTCTTCCCCTCCCTTCTTCTATCCTCCTTCTTCTTCCTCCTCCTCCTCCTCTTCCCCTTCCCTCCTCCCCCTTCAGCTCTCCCTCCTCCTCCCTTTCTTTCCTCCTTCTCTCCCCCTTCTCCCTTCTTTCCTCCGGCCTCTCCTTCCTCTCCTCTGCTTTACCTCCTACTGCCGCGCTTTCTCCTACCCCTCGTCTTCCCTCCTTCTCCCCTCACTTCTCTCCTGATCATGGTTGTTGTCCCCTGGAGAAATGGTCATGGGGTGCATGGACGGATGGGTGCGATCTGGGTCTGGGAGCAGTGGACAGTTTCTCAGCTGCTTGGGGGGGGGCCTGTGACCCCTCGCTGGGGCACACACAGAGGGGGACAGCAGGGAGGGGAGGGCAGAGGGGTCCTCACGGGGAACTGGGTTCCTAGTGCTCATCCGTCCCTTCCACCGCCAGACAGGGTCTGAGCCTGCGAGGCCGGCAGCCGTGCAGTGCGCCCCAGGGCGGACCTACCGACGAACAGCAGTGTGAAGATGATGGTGAGCTGGTACACCGCGTGGCCCAGGATGTTCTTCATCATGGTGCGCGAGATCAGGGGCTTGTCCCGGCCGTACGGTTTCCGCAGCAGCAGCGCCTCGGTGGGTGGCTCTGTCGCCAGGGCCAGAGAGGCAAATGTGTCCATGATCAAGTTCACCCACAACATCTGCACGGCTTTGAGAGGAGAGTCCTGTGGAGAGGAGGCAGTCATCCTCACGTGGGGCCAGGAAGCGCCCTGGCCCACCGCTCCCGGCGGAAACTCAGCTTGGGGGCGGTGTCACTGGCACGACACGCAGCGAATCCGCCCTTCCCAGAAAACTGTGACATCCCCCATCCCTGTTGTTAAGGTTACCAGCGAGCTTTCGCGGCACTTTCAGATTCCTGCTCTTAAAATGTTGCCAGTCTCCCTTCTCTCACCTGGTGGCAGTGATCTAGAAGGTGCGGCCCCAATTGTCAGCAGGAGGTTCACAAGCCCGTGTGTTGCCCCAGACTGCGATGGGTGCTCTCCTGACCTCCCACACCCAGGGGGTCTGCCCTGCACCTCCCTTCTCCTCATCGCCTCTGAGTCGGTTAGAAATCAGCCTCACAAAAGGCAGACACAAAGGGCCACATACTGTATGATTCCATTCCTATGAAACTTCCAGAACTGACAGATCCAGAACTGACAGAGAGCAGGTGAGTGGGTGTCAGGAGCTGGGGGAAGGCAAGGGGGGGGGGGTGCCAGCTTTAGTGGGCACAACATTGTGAATGTACTGAGTGTCACTGAGCTATGCGCTTTCAAATGGCTATTGTGATGTGAATTTTATCTCCATTAAAAAAACCGTTCAAAGGGAGACAAATCCTGGACACTCACTAATGGGGAGAATTGGACTATTGAAAACGGGGATGAGGCTTCTCGAAAGGAGCAGCACTTCCCCCCCACAAAGACTTGTACACGCATGTTCACAGCAGTGTTATTCAGTCACCAAAAGGTGGAAATGACCCAAATGCCCACCGATGGAGGAAGGGACAAATGAAAGGGGCTCTCTCCATACGATGGCGCATTATTCCGCCATCCAAAGGAACGAAGTACCGATCCATGCTGTAACACGGATGGACCTTGAAAACACGATGCTGAGTGAAAGGTGCCAGACACAAAAGACCACATGTTATTTGATTCCATCTGTATGGAATGTTCCAGATGGGTAAGTCTGTAAAGACAGAAAGCAGATCCGTGGGTGCCAGGGACTGGGGAAGGGGGACGGGGAGTGGCTGCTACTGGGGATGGGGTCTTCTTAGGGGCGATGAAAATGTTCAGAAACGAGACAGAGCCAGTGGTCCACACACACTGTGAATGTATGAAATGCCACTGAAGTGTGTCTACTCTCAAATGGCGAAGGTTTTGGTATGTGATTTTTATTTCAATTAAAAAAAAAAAAAACATGCAACAAAGTAAAGACCTGGCTCTCACAGCCGAGCCCTCGGGCGGGCGCTCGTCGGCCCACACACTCATGGGAGTGGGGTCTCCTGGGCTTGCTCTCCACACCGGGCTCCGGGTGCATGAGGCAGGAGGGGCCCCGGAAACCGGCTGCCTCCTGCAGGCCCCATGGCTTGCGGGAGGGAGAGCCCGGGGTCTTCCTCGGGCACAGCGGTCCCCAGTGCCCACCTGAGTAATGCAGGCACCCGTGAAGGCCACGATCACGGCCACCACGTTGACGGTCAGCTGGAACTGCAGGAACTTGGAGATGCTATCGTAGACATTGCGGCCCCACATGACCGCCTTGACGATGCTGCTGAAGTTGTCATCGGTCAGGATGATGTCTGAGGCCTCCTTGGCCACGTCAGTCCCTGCGATGCCCTGGGGGGGGGGCACACACACAGTGTCCACGGGCCCTTTCCCCAGCCCCCTTGAAGACTCAACCCACTGGGGCTTACCGCCCAGGTTGCCTTCCAAACGAGGCTCCCCGCCAGCTAGAAACAGACCTTGTTTCATCCGGCGCGACCTCCTACTCCAGGTGGCAGGTTGTCTCAGGGCAAGCTAAGGGTCTTTGCTCATAGACAAAGAGGGGGCCACCACCATGGCCACCAATGTGGCCTCACGTACAAGGCCTGGCTGCCACCACGTGGCCACCACCAGGCTGCTGTCCAGTGCCAGCATGCTAGAGCAGCTTGCTAGACAGGAGCTCCATGAGTCCGGGGTGGGGGTGGGGGTGGGGGATGCCTTCGGCAGAGCAAGCACAGGTCTTCCCGGCCCACACACGGGTGCCCGGAGGAGGCCCTCCTCCATCCTCGGTGCTCAAAGCCCCTGCTGCCCTGAGGCTGGGTCCCGTGCAGCTCCGCCCGGGGCTTCCAGTGCTTACCCCTTCTGGGTCCCAGCTTCTGGGCAGGACTGGCCTGGGCCCCTGGCGCCTGCCCGTGGTGGGCTACCGTCACTGCGGCAGAGGGCAGGTGCTCCTCAGTGGTAGGTAGGGAAAGGGGCTCACTGGGTTTCGGCGTAGCTCACTCTAGAAGGGCCGGCCGCCTGGGCAGCAGGGTCAGGGTTTACAGAAGTAACTAGCTCCATGTAAGCAACAGGAGAGAAACACAGAGGACAAGCTCACTGGGGGGCTCCAGTCATCACACTTGGGGCTGTGGTTCGCTGAGACTGGACCGGGACTGGCTGAGGCAGGTGCACAACAAGGTCCACTGTCACCAAATGCCTTTGAACAAATCACACGTATGTCCCCTGACCAGCAGGGCCTGTGGAGGCCTGAGAGGCCAGGAGGGGAGAGAAAGAGGCCTTAACACTAGCTCCCACCTTTCTGCACGGAGCCGATGTCCTTGAGACACAAGATCCTACGTGGTGTGCCGAGCCAGGTCGGCACTGGGTGGCTTACCATGGCAAAGCCCACATCTGCCTTCTTGAGGGCTGGCCCGTCGTTGGTGCCGTCCCCGGTCACGGCCACCACCTGCCGCTGCTCGCCAGTGCTGCTGTCGATGATCCCTGGAATGCAGAGTGGGGCGCCTGTGCCCTGGGCTCCTGCCTGGGGGCTGTGGGCGACTGCTTGACTCAGGAAACCCTTCGGGATTGCGACTGCGCCCACTGCCCCCAATCCCCTTGTGCTTCGGTCACCTTTGCAGTGAAGTCCCCGCTCCCCTCCTCCTGCCCTGGCCCATCACCCAGCGAGATGATACGTGGTGGTGATTGGGTGGAAGGCAGGGGCTCAGCACTGTGTGACTCGGAGGCCTCAGTTTCCCCGTCTGTTACAACGAGAGGCGTCTCCCACTCGTGTCGTTAGCCCAGAGATGCGGAGGAGTGGGCCCTGGCATGTCGGCCATCATCACCCCCATTTTCCTGAAGTTCATGTTCAGGGCCATGTCCACCCGCAGCACATCTACAGCCCGGGACCCCACTTCCTAGGCAGGCCCTGGAGCTTGGCATCGGCACCCCGGGCAGGGGCGGGGGCAGGGGCAGCGGCGAGCAGCAGTGGGCAAGCTCCATTACCTTTGACCAGAGTATGTTTGTCGGTGGGAGACGATCGGGCGAGGACCCTCAGCTTGGGCCACACCTTGTCCAGACGCTCCTGTTCTATCTGGGAGGGGGAAGCACACAGATGCTGCAGAGCCTGGATGGGGGGTGCTGAGCAGAGGTGGGGCGGGGGGAGAAACCGCCAGAACCCTGGACTGAGGTGGGAGGGCAGCGGAGCCCAGGCCTACCTCGCCTTTCTCGTTGCGGATGCGCCGGTTGAACTCCTTCCCCTCCAGGCACAAGAAGTCCTCCCCAGGCTGGATGATGCCACACTTGGCCGCGATGGCCCGGGCTGTATTGATGTTGTCCCCGGTCACCATGCGCACTGTGATGCCAGCACGCTGGCATTTGCGGATAGCTTCAGGGACCTGGAAGAGACGAGAGAGGTGGGTGCATCCAGATCTGCAGCACCCTCCCCCCACTGTGGTCCCTGTGGGGAGAGTGGCTGGTCTGCTTTACTGCCTGGTCTGCAGTGGGCAGGGTGCCTCCTTCATCCCCTCAGCACCCCTCCCCGCCCCTGGGTGCCTCCTTCATTGTGCTGGGCCCCAGGACCAGCGAGGACTCAGACCCAGGCCCCAACGCCACGAGTAAGGCTGGGAGAAGGCCCTTGTACGCTGTCGAGGGGCGCCACTGCAGTCGTGTCTGGAAAGGGGACCATAGAAATCACCCAGCTCCATCAACCTCATTTTCCACTGCTCCAGAGCTGCCGAGCCAGGGGCGGCCCTGCTTACCAGGCTGGCTGGCAAGGTGGCTGTGTCAGTGAGCTCTGGAAAAATGAGAAAGGAACCTGTGTCCCCAGCTACCCTGCCAGATGGCAAAGCTGACGGCAGGCCTGCCCCTTTGGGGCAGGCTCCTGGCCATCAGCGGGCTTGTGGCCAAGCTCTGGGCACCTCTCATGTGTCCCCCGGCACCCCGCTCCTGTTTACAACAATCTAAAACCCAAGACACGTAGAGCCGTAGGTTTCACATGAGAAGGCACTCTGCCTACTCATTGGGGGAAATGGAACAAGTGGGCCAGTAGCTGAGGTGGAAGCGGGGGCAGGCGCAGGGTCCTGGGAGTACAGGGACGCTGCCCTCCTGGGTCTGTGAGACATTCTCGGAGCAGCATCGAACGCCAGCCAGCTTTATGACTCGGCTTCACTGGGTGGACACAGGCCTCCTCCTCTGTGCCTCAGTTTCTTCCTGGTCCGACGAAGGGAACGGTCCAGACCCTGTGTCCGCTGGGGTGGCCCCGTCACCCATAGCAGCATCCTCTCCCCTTGCCCTCCTAGGCTGCTTCTCCCACTGTCCACCTTAGCTAGACCTGTCCCTGTGGCTGGGAGTCTCTCCCTTCCCCTCTGCTGCCATCTGCGTCCTCCCAGGCAGGCTTCCAGGCTCCTCAGAACACAGGGGTGCACTGTCACGGACGGCCCACGGCCACCGTCTGGATGTAGCAAGCACTGACTTTTCAATCGACGGTCTTTGGTACCTGATCCAATGTGTGAATGAAGACCCGTCTCCTGAAGGAGGGCCCAGAAGCGTCTCCTTCCTCATGTCAGCAACCCTAAGGGCAGCTCATACACATACATGTTTCCAGGCTAATCAGCAGGATCAGGGTGGCCCTGCTTCTGACATGAGGTGGGTGCCACTGGAGAGGCCCTGGGAGGAGACAGAGGGTCCCTCCCTGCCTGTGGCAAGCTGCGCCCCCTGCGCCTCGCATTCTTCCTGTGGGGCCTGGCATCCTGTAGCTGTCACTGGCGCTCCACTCCAGGGCTCTTCCATCTTTATGGACCAACAAGCCTCCCCTTTGCTCCTTCGCTCTGCAGCCTGTTCAGCTTCTGCCCAGTTTCTCTGTTACCTCTGCAGAAAAGCTCTTGGTAAAGCCATCTACACATGCTGGCTCCCTGCCCGGACCCTTCCTTCGAGCCTCTTTGAAGGCTCCTCCCACATCTGTCCTAGCTGGACGCTCACCCTGTGACATCACTCATATAAGGATGCTTCTGGAATCTCTCCTGCCAGGACCTTCCGCTTTGAGCACCCCACTCCTACAGCTACCTACCCACTTGACATCTCTATGGGGAGGTCCCGAACCTCACTCAGCCCCAACCAAACCCTTGACCAAGGACTGCCCCCCGCCCCCCAAACCTGGGTCCCCTCGGACTCCCAGCCCAGTGATGGAACTGCCATCCACCCGCGTCTCTGAACCAGAGCCCCTCTCCCTTGCCCCTCCATCCAGTCCATCAGTCCTGCGGGGGTCACGGCCGTCGAGGTTCTACTGACGCCGTCTCTCACCTGGTGGAGGCAGAGCATGAGCCAGGCCTGGAGGCCCCGCGCGGGTGCAAGGGTGGGAGGGCGAGGGGGGATCGAGTGTGCCGGGGAGGTCTGATCCCAAGGACCCCAAGGCCCTGCCCTTGCCCACCTTTCCTGACCTTTCTGGACTCCGGCAGGAAGTAGTGCGGTAGCAGGGAAGGCAGGAGAAAGGGGCCATGCTGTGGAGGCCGGATGGGAAGCAGGGCTGCCCCTTGACCCATCCAACAACCTGGGCTGCTCACGGACACGTGGGTGGCTACCTCGGGCCGCACGGGGTCCTCGATGCCCACGACAGCTATGCAGGTGAGGTCGTCCACGACCTCGTTCTCATTGTCCCAGTCGGGCTCCTGAGCGGCAGAGAAATCCCGGTAGGCAATACATATGGTGCGGAGGCCGTCGCACGCCATGGGCTCGATGATCTTCTTCACCATGTCGTCCCGGTCCCGAGGGCGAAAGCCACGCAGCTCACCGAAGCTGTTTATGATGTTGCTGCACCTGGGGCGGGGACAGAGAGAATCAGCAGGCATGGGTGTGAGCCCTCCACCCTGTGTGGCGGGGGGGCTTCTCAGGGAGGAAGGCGTTCTGCTTCTGCGGGGCCCAAACAGTGTCTGCGCCCCCACCCCCACCCCCCCGCCGCCTCACGTTCTTCCCAGAACCTCAGATTGTGACTTGATTTAGAAATAGGGTTGTTGCAAAGTTAAGATGGGGTCATACCGGTTTACAGTGGGCCCTTAATCCAATGACTGGTGTCCTTCTAAAAAGAGAAGAGGACACATCGAGACATAGACACACACGAGGACAGGGCAATGTGAGGATGCCAGCAGAGATGGGGGTGACCCATCTACAAGCCAAGGGACTCAAACGACTGCTGGCAATCACCAGAAGCTGCAAGAGACAAGGAAGGGGCCTCCTCTGGCAGCTCCGAACGGAGCATGGACCTGCCCACACCTTCACTGTGGACTTCTGGACTCCAGAACTGTGAAAAAACAGGTTTCTCAGTTTTTAAGCCATCAGGTTTATGGTCCTTTGTCCTGGCAGCCCCAGGAGCCGGAAACTCACAGACTTGTGTAGGCGAGGAGAGCGCCTTTTTGTGGATTCACTCATGTAAGTCTCACAACATTCCTAGGAGGTGAGTGTTTGTGTTGTCTCCGTGTAGGAGGAAACTGAGGCTCCGGCAGGGGAGTGACTTGACGTTCACATGCCAGCAAAGAGCAGAGCCACAGGCCTACTACAGAAATCGGGCTTTTAGCCAGAGGAGAAGGGAAGCACGGAAAGAGGGCTGAGGCCTCCCAGTCAGCCAGGATGCGGCAAGACAGCTTCAGGGAGGAGGTGGCCTTTGCACCCGGGGAGTCTGTGCCTGGGCAGAGTTTTGGGGGAGAACATTCGTGTCTTAGAAGGTGGCTCTGCAGGAAGTGAGGAGCCAGGTGGGCAAGGCAGGAGGATGGGGACTCGGGGGGTGGGTGCTTGGAGGTGGAGCTGCATGCTCCCCCCATCAGTTTTTATAACAGCTTTATTGGGATATAATTCACACACCACACAATTTGTCCAATTAAAATGTACAGAGATGTGCAACTGTCACCACAGTCAATTTTAAAACATTTTCATCACCTCTAACAGGAACCCCACACAAGCGACACAAGAAATAAAGGGATAAACTGGACTTCATCATTGGAAGACACTTGTGCATCCAGGGATGAATCAAGAGGGTGAAAAGAAAAAAAAAAGCAATCAACAGAGTGAAAAGACAGCCCACAGGGAGGGAGAAGATATTTACAAATCAGGTGCGTTAAGGTTCTAGTATCTGGCATACAGCGAGAGCTCTTACAGCTCAGCAACAAAAAACCCCCAAACCAACAAAACAACAACTCAAATCAAAGATGAGCAAAGGACTTGAATAGCCTTTTCTCCAAAGAAGACACACAAATGGCCAGTGAGGGCATGGAAAGGTGCAAACATCACTAGTCGTCAGGGAAGTGCAAACACAACCGCCGTGAGGTCCCAGTTCGCATCTCCTAGGATGGCTATAACCATCATCATCATCGTCATCGTAATAATAAACAGATTAACGCATGCTGGTGAGAATGAGGAGAAGCAGGAGCCCTCGTGCCTTGAAAAAGTGAGACTATGCTCCCATAGGACCCAGCACTTCCGCTCCTAGGAATATGCCCAAGAGTACTGAGAACATGTATTCAAACAAAAACATGCACACCCATGTTCATGGCAGCATGGTTCACAGGAGCCAAAAGGTGGGAACAAGCCAAGGGACTGTCAAAGGATGAACAGATACAGAAAGCGTGGTCTGTTCGTGGAATATTATTCTGCCACAAGAAGGAATGAAGCACCAATCTGCGCTACGACGTGGATGAGCCTGGACAACGTTATGCACAGTAAAAGCCATCCGTTGTATGATTCCATGACAGGCACATCCACGGAGAAAGGAGATGAGTAGCTGTCAGGGGCTGGGGAAGGGAGGTGGGAGTGGCTGTTTAATGGGGACAGGGTTTCCTTTGGGGGGTGATGAGAACGTTCTGCAAGCGCGGCGACAGCGCACAACTCTGGGAACATGCTCAGTGCCGCCGCACAGTACGTTTTCAAGGGATTAACGTGGCCAATTTGACGTTACGTCTACTTTACTGCGATAGTGACCCTGGAACCCCGCATTGTGTGGCTGGCCGCCAGCCTCCGGGGCACCTGCCCTTAGGCTGGCCCTCGTGGCCCGCTCACTTTTTCAGCAGGATCTCCGAGGCGCCCTTGCTGAAGAGGCGGAAGCCGCCGTCAGGCATGCGGATGACCGTGCTCATGGACTTGCGGACCGAGTTGAAGGTGTAGACTTTGTAAAGCTTATCTTCTGGAATCTGCTCCCGCACAGGCTGGAAGTCCCGCTTCAGGTCCAGGACAAAGCCCAGCAGAGCACACTCGGTCTTGTTGCCCACTTGGCGGGGGAGACCGCCTTCCTTCTCTGGAGGCTATGAGGCAAGGAGAAGCAGCATGGCACAGGGGGCCCGAGTCTACCCTCCTTGCTGCGCCCAGGGCCCCCCGCCTGGCTGTGGCCACCTTGTCTCTAGGGTGTGGTGGCTGGGAGCCGGGGACGGCCTCCACGGGGACTAGATGGGCAGGATTGCCACCATGCACTGGGCTTGGAAGGGTTTCCAGAAGCTGCAGGTCCTGCCCAGCAGCCAGGACAGGAGTCCAGAGATGAGGTGGAGGCCGACCAGCATCCCACAGACCCCTGCAGCTCTGACCAAAGGTTCTTAAGGGAGCCGAGAGAGGCCCTGGTGACAGCTCGGCGGCAATCTCTGGCCTGGCCCCCTTCCTCCATGCCGCCCCAGCTTGGCCCAGCCTGCGGCCCCCTCTCTGCTCACTAGTATTTTGGTGGTGTAGGCACTGTTGATGGAGATGGCGTGGACCAGGAGGTCGAGGATCTTGGGGGTCAGGGTGCTGGGGGCTGGAACCTCTTTGTAGTGGGTGTCCCCGAGGTAGGACTGGACCACGGTCATACGGTTGGTGGTGAGTGTGCCCGTCTTGTCCGAGCAGATGGCGGTGGCGTTTCCCATGGTCTCACAGGCATCCAGGTGACGGACCAGGTTGTTGTCCCTCATCATTTTCTGTAAAGGGCAGGGATGGGGGCTTGGGTCACCAGCTGTCCTCGGAAAGCTTGGCCCACGGGGTAGGGGAGCAAGAGGTCGTCAGCATGGCATGTGCGACTCTGCTCGGCCCTGCCAGGGGGCCTCAGTCAGCTGGCACACGCCCTCACCCCCGGGCTGACGGGCTGACAGCAGCGCCCAGAGGCGCCGCTTGGGGGGCCGCAGGGTGGGAGGCCTCTCATCAGACGGGCCAAGCGGTCAACTCTGGGCAGCCGCTCTCCCCGGAGCTCGCCTGGGGCCTCCCGTGGCCCCCTCTCACATCAGCCCCAGTGTCAGCCGCCTGCCGCCCACTGTCCCCCAGTGTCCTCAGCCCTCTCCTGATCACCCATTTGCCCCCCGCACCCACTTCTGCAAGTGACGCCAGCACCCTCAACTTACCGCCCTCATCCTGCAGACGCCAGGTCTATCCCACCGCCTGCCTGCTTTCCAGCTCATCTCACTGCTCCCCTGCTCAGCAGCCCCCCCCCCGCCACTTCCCCTGACTGATCCCAGATTTTCTCCAGTCCTTGTCACGCCAAGTTGCTTAACGGCTTCCAAGTCCAGTTTCCGGGTCTGTATCCTGGCATCAAGGGATTCTCCTTCCTATCGCGTGTATTATTATTACCTTGACAGAGTAAGCTAAGGAGATGGTGACAGCCAGAGGCAGGCCCTCCGGGACGGCCACAACCAGCACAGTGACGCCGATGATGAAAAACTTCACAAAGTACTGCACATAGACGGGCGTGCACTCCGCCAGCCACACCCGGCCGTCGACGACGAAGGTCTCAATCACAAAGTAGAGGACCAGGATGATGACAGTGATGGCAGACATGACCAGTCCTGCCGGGGGCCACAGGAGCCGCAGACGGTGGGGGCGGGATGGGGAGGGAGCGGGGGGCGGGAGGGAGAGAGCAAGAGCGAGGCAGACGTAAGGGAGGCTGAGGCAGGGGCGCCACTCCCCTGGCCCAGCCTTGCAGACATTTGGAACCTGTGCTCCCTGACTGGGGACCGCAGCAGACCCTGATGGCCACTGCCGGCCCCGGGTGGGTCCCCTGGCTGCCTGGCCCACACGGCCTGTAACACCCCTTTCCCACTCCCACTTGCTTTCCAGAGCCCGGCCCGGCGCCCGGGAGCCCGGCGTCTGCGCCCAGTGGTGGCCCCACCTGCTTTCCCGATCTGCACGGCCAGCTTGGTGAGCTTGCCCTGCAGGACCGACTTCTCCTTCTTGGGTACGCTGGCTTTCTTCTTCTCCCGTTCCTCCATCTCCCCGCCCTCCGCGCTCTTCAGGGGCTGCATTTCCATGGCAACTGCCCCGTCCTGCTTCTTAGCTGCACACAGAGGAACCCCACAGCCAAGGTTAGGGCCCAGGTGGCAGCTACAAGGGGCTTTCACGCTCTATGAGAGGAAACAGGGCTCTGCGGGGTTCTCTGACTTCCGCGGGGCTCTCTCCTCCCCTCCTCTCCCCTCAGCAGGCCCAGGCCCTCCTGATATGGGTGGGAGGCTGCAGTGCCGTCCTGGCCAGGGCAGACACGGTTCTCTCGGGGCCTCTCAGGGGAAAGGAGGACAGACACAAGCACGAGTAACTTGGGCACACAGACAGGGTGGCCAGTCCCATAAGGCTCCAAATCTTGATACCTGACAGCAGAGGCCTGGGGCCCAGGGAACGTTCCAGAACCTTGAGCTGACCCACTGGCCCACTGGTGTCCTAGACGCCTCCCTGCTCTCCTCAGGAGGCCTAGGAGCCCCTGCACTCTTCTCCCCTGCTCCCTGCTTAGGCTGTCTGCTCTCCCAGCCGCCTCTCGAGCGGGTGCCTTGACTTCCATCAGGGCCCCAGCTCACCATGCGCGCGCCCCTGGGCAGGCTTGCACCTCTCTCTCCTCACGGGGCCTTCGCTACTCTCCTCTAGCTGCCTCTTGGCTTTCGGTCTGGAACAGGTGGCCCCCTCACGGCTCCCCCAGTGGGTCCGGCACCCTTCATGCTGCCCCGACGTGGTCGTGGCATACCGCCCACCCCTCTTCTGTCACTTGTCACCTCACACACTCCGAAGACTGTGGAGTCTCCAACTGCACCCTGTGTAATCCTGTCCATCCCCCACGTGGAGGGGGCGCCCGACCCCACCACTCATCCTTCTCCGTCACCCGAGCCTTCTCCCCTCGGCTGCCTGAGACCACTCACCGATGGCTTCTTTTCCCCAGGGGCCTCAAGCCAGAACCCACGGCCTCGGTGGTCCTCAATCCCCCGCCCAGCTGGGCCACTCCAGCCGTGTGCCCCCGCGATTGCCTGGGACCACAGCCATCGGGCCGGCCCCCTGACCCCCCCTTAGCTATCCTCTGACCTCCAGTTGCCTTGTCTGAGCCTGTCTTGGTCTCTGGGTCCCCGGGTCCCACACTGCACTTGAGTCTTGCCCCTGGGTCTGCGTCTCTGCACTGTGACCTTCCTGACAGCCGGGACCACACTTTACCTACCTTTGCAGCCCCAGCACCTGCACCTGACCACTGACAACCCTCAGCCCATCACGGAGTAACAGCACCTACCAGGCATCGGGCTGAGAGGAGAGCAGGCGTCAGGTGGCCACCCAGTCACCCTGCCTCAAAGGTCCAGCTGAACTGGGACACCCACGGGCCTGAGCCTCAGTGTCCTCACCAGGAAGCCCGCTCACCGGTGATCTCTGCGGACTTCTGGCAGGGTCTGTAGATGAGCACCCCCGGCCCCACTCTCCTGCAACTGAGGCGGGCGGCCCCCCACCCTTGCCACGCCCTCCGCCACCCCACCCTGAGCACAGGGCGCGCATTACCTTTGGTCTGGCTACTCTCCATCGCCCCATCCTGCTGCTTGCCTACAACGGAAGAGGAATGACAGACACGAAGACTTGAGAACATCCACACGGTCCTGGCACACAGGACAAGGGGGACACAGACAGCGAGGCCAGAGAGCACGGTGGAAAGCGGGGAGCAGGGGAGGGCTCCAGACCCCCCAGGCATCCTCTGATGCCCTGTGACCACCTCTTGGCAAATGGGCGCCACACTCTGGGCTTCCGGACCGAGGCCCCAGCCCTCCAGCGAACCCTCAAAGCCAGCCCTGGACAAACCGTGGGTCATGCATGGCCAGCAGTGGGAGGTTTCCAAAAAGGCTACCACCATGGGGAGTTAGAGCGGCCGGGTGTCTGGTCCCAGCTCTGCCACCTTGAGCAGGGCCCCCGAGCTGCGATGTGCATTGTCCCCAGAAGCAGCACCAGCCGTTTACCTCGGTGGTCCCTCGCCCCCACTGGCCTAGAGGTCAGCAGTTAGCTCTATGAGGGCTTTGGAGGGACAAAGGAGCGAGACTCTAGAAACCTGCCAGCTTCCGGTGCCCACCTGGGTGCTGGGCACCTAGCACTGGAGGGAGGACAGGGGCGCGGAATGCGCTGGGCCCCAGGTGGACCTGTGGGGGGTGGCCATTCATGAACGTGCAGCCGGGTGTTGGGGCCTGTGGCAGTGAGCGGCTTCCAAGGCGGTGAGTCCAGCACTGTGCTTGGGGTCAGGCTCTGCACCCAGCTCCTCTGGCCTCATCTTTCCCAGGGCATCATGGGTGGGGCATCAGGTCAAGGAGCTCTTTTCGGAGCCACACCACTGCTGGCCCAGGATCCAGAAATGACCGACCTGGGGCAGGAGGGGGCTTGTGTGCTGACTTGTCAGCTCACGTCACTGGGGGTCCAGGAACGCAGACAGGGTGCCAGCTGGCTCCTAGGCAGTGGGATCTAGTCTGGGGGTCCCAGGGAGGGGGGAGGGGGTCCCCTCCAGCTGGGGTGGGGTGTAGGTTGGTCCCTCTGTGAGGGTGGGGAGGTTCAGAGGGGAAGGAGATTTCTGGGGGCAGAGGAGACACCCGTAGACGGCACAGTGAGGAGTCGCTGCTGAAAACTCTGGGGACAGAGGCTGCAGATAGGGCCCAGGGAGGCCTCTGGAGGAGGGAGGGAGGTGTGGGATGAGCACTACAGGAAGAGGAAGACAGAAGCCGAGGGAGGGGAAGGGGGGGAAGGAGGACACCCCAAGTAGAGAGATGACTAGGAGTTAAGGCCAAAAGGCAAAAAACAGGTCGGAGGGCAGCAGGTGGACTGGGAGCACGGGGCTGACAGACGGGGTTGAGCGGCAGCGAGGGTGAGGACGAGGGCAGGGGTGAGGCGCTGGGTGTGGCCACTGCACTGACTGGGCCTTGGGCTGAGACCTTGGTGGGGAATTGTGGGTGCTGCTGCCCCTCCCCAGAGCCTTGCCAGCTCTGCTCCCCTCCGGGGCCCCCCTCAGGGTTCCCCTCCTCCAGGAAGCCCACTGGTGAAGTGCCCCCTCTGACTCCTAAGTAGCTCAGCCTAGTAGAGGGGGAGCCAGAGCCGGGGAGGGACCGGGGGGGGGCACTGGCGGGGTTTTGTCCAGGTTGGAGAGGAGGAGCCCAGAACCCAGTCCTGAAGACCACCGACATTTAAGGGACAGAGCTGGAGGGGAGAAGGAGCACCCTGCCAGCCAGCCATCACGGCGGAGGAACACCAGGCAGTCAGCTAGGCTTCCCCGGACAGAGGGCTGGGGACTCCGGCACAGCCCCGACGGAGGCCCAGGGCTGGCCTACCCACCCGCATGCCTGCCTAGGGACCCTACTGTGCTCACCGTGGACAGCAGTTAGGCTGAGCCCGGCAGGGAGAGGAGACTTGGTGTGGCAAAGGTGGACAGGGCCAATGGAAGCTTCTAGGCAATAGCTGGTCATCTGTCTCCTCTCTCTCACTGCCTCCAGGAGCAGGGTAGCCTAGGGCTGGGGACACTAGCACATCCTTCCTTATGCCGACCTGCCCCCTTGTTGCCTGTTTTCTGGGTCTAGGGGCCCTGAGTGAGGTGGGGCTGGTGGCTGCAGGCTTTCAGCACACGCTTTCCCCACACGTGCGGGTTCTCTGTACTTCTAGTGGACCCGAGTGAGTTCTCTCAGAGGCACACATCTAGAAAATTCTGCTCCCACCTGATTGGACTGCAGGAGCAGCCTGAGGGGAGACCCAGGTTAGTGCAAGGTGAGTCGTGAGCTGGTGCAGGCCTGAATCAAAGAAGATAACGGGGTCCTGACTCTGGGACTGGGACCCTGGTGTGGGGGTGGCGCCGAGGACTGCTCCGTAGTTTTGTAAGACCTGCCCTGAGGACTGGAGGAGACACTGGCCGTGCCTGGGGCTCAGAGCAGCGGCAAGAGGAGGCAGCAGGATGGCCACGTGCCAGGGAGGCCAGGGTGGCTACAGAGCTGGGCTCTCAGAACACATCTGTCCCTTGACACTGTTTTCCTTTGGGGTGAGGGCCCCCATCCCATCCCAGCTTCCTCTGGCCCTGGACATCCTCTGGGGAGTCCAGTCCATTCTGCCTGGGAACCGTCTACCCCTGGCTGTATGACCCACATTTCCCTGGCTGCCATGTTGGTGGGGCCCTCAGTACCTTACCATGGGGAATGAGCGCACCCAAGGGTGGGCACAAGGTCCCCGAAGCACTCTCCCAAGCCAAGGTGGTCTGCCCCTGCCCCTCCAACCCCATTCCTACCCAGGCAGGGCACTTCCCCCACCCTGGCACACACTTCCCAAAGCCTTTGGGGAATGGCTGCCTGAGGGAGGCTGGCCTTACACAGAAATGAGGGGCCCCCGACCTGCTGGCCCCAGAAGAGGGGTCCCCGAAAGGAATCAGAAGAGAGGGTATAGCCTCCCACCCCCGAGGGCTGGCTCTCCCTGGAGCTGGAGCTGGAGTAGGGGATTAGGCCAGCAGGGGATGAAAGAAGGAAGAGCGGGCTGCACAGAGACAGGGTCAGCCCCTCGTTGGCGCTGGGAACTGGAGGTCACTGTTTCCTTACCTTTCTTATCTTTCTTCTCCTCTTCCTCTCCACCGGCTCCGAGCAAGGTAAAGATGATGCCTGTCTGGGAGTTCACACCAACGGCAGTCACCACCATTCTTCCAGAACCTTCCATGACATGAGTACCTGGCAACACAGAGGAACCAAGACGGAGATTTGCACCTCTGGTGGGAGGCATGCTGAACACCTACAGGTTCTCTCGCAGGAATCCCAGAAGCAGGGACTCAGTGTCTGGAGGCCCCTGGAGGCTATGTTGACCCTAAGCCTAGGCTGAGGCCTCCCAGGGCCCACCTGGGGCCCCCGGCCTCTCTGTCCTGTTGCATGCTGCATTTGCCACTGGGATAAACACTGGGCTGAGCCAAAACCTTCTGGAAAGGGAACACTACCCCCACTGGCTCTTCTTGAGTGTCTGGGCTGGGGAGGAGCACAGCACTATGCTGACCCCTCTGGGGGCTTTCGGCAGGATATCAGGGGCCCTTTGGGGCTTGGAGTACCTATTTCCTTTCCCAGTGGCTGAGCTGCCACTGTCATGCCTCCCACAGGCTGCTCTGGCCTCTGGGGGGGCAAAATCTTCCGCCTCTCTGACCAGAAGGGCTGCTCAGGAGGCCCCCGGTTGAGGGGATGGCCAGCCCAAGCGGCCTCCGAGGCTCTTCAGTGCTGAGCTGGCCCAGGGGGCAGTGTCAGCCTGCATCCTGGCCTCCCCACCGCCTGGCCAGTGCCCAGAGGCCTCACCTGAGAGCAGCATGGGGTCTTTGTCAGCTGATTTGCGCACGTGGTCTGACTCGCCGGTCAGGGAGCTCTCATCGATCTTGAGGTCATTGCCTTGGATGAGCACGCCATCAGCAGGCAGCAGGTCTCCTAAGGCCAGCCAGGCAGCCGGAACCACAGGCTGTGGGTCCAGGTAGCCTTCCTCCCTGCTGCCTCCCCCCTGCCCCAGGAGAGGTCTCGAACCTAGGGTGTGGGGCCCTCTTCTTTCAGTCTCCTCCTTTCTGGGGAGGACTCACCCACCCCAGCCCTGTCATCCTGCCCTCCTGGGGCTCTGTCTCCAGCCTGAGCCCCTCCCTTCAGCCCCTGCACACACCCCCCCCCCCCCGCAGGTGAAGGCCCACATGCTCCTGGGGCGAGGCAGGGGCAGGCCTGCACTGCGTGCACTCACCGTACTTGACCTGGGCAATGTCTCCCACCACGAGTGCGGCCACGGGGACCTGCAGCAGCTGGCCATCCCGGATGACCGAGAACCTCTGTTCCTGCTCGATGCGGCTCTGCAGGCCCCGGAACTGCCTCTCCTTGCTCCAGTCATTGAAGGCCGTGACCAGCACCACGCAGGTGACCGACAACAGGATGGCGGCTCCCTCGATCCAGCCTGCCTCGGCCTCCCCTTCGTCTTCTGCCCCAGCTGACACATTCCCGCATGCTGTGCCCGAGGACAGCAGGGAAGGATGGGGTGGCAGGAGAGTCACGCCGTTGCCCCTCGGCTCAGGTCCCGTTCCGTCCCTCCTGTCGGGCCCTCCCCTGCTCACCTTCGCTCTCCTCCCCCGGCGGCGCATAGAATGAAAGGCCCAGGGAGACAATGGCAGCCACCTCCAGGATGATCAGGGTCACGTCCTGCAGGGCCTCCCACACCAGCTGCAGGAAGGTCTTGGGCTGCTTGGGAGGGATAAAGTTCTGCCCGTAGATCTGCCTGCGCTTCTCTAAGTCATTGGCATTGTTGGCCAGGCCTGTGTGGTGCAGGGACGGAGAGCAGGGACACGGAAGAGGATGGGAGAGCAGCCGCGCGAGGCCCTGCCCCTTCCTGCCCTGCTCGGCCACAGCGCCCGCCCCGCCCTCCAGCCTGAAAGCCCCTGGAAGGCCGACCTGCACTGGCCTGGGACACTCTGCCACCACACAGTGGGGCCCCTAGCATGCCGAAGGGCCGGGTCCTCCCCCGGATAGGCCCAGGGACGTCCATGGGCTATGTTGGGTCCCTTCAAAGGGCAGATGGGGAGGGATGCAGTAACACCCTACATGGGGGGTGGGCAGAGGGGACCCAGCTGGGCCAGGGATGGCCAAGTGTCATCTGGAGACAGGAGAAGAGACTGCCAAGGCTCTCCCAGGGGTGCAGGGCTTGGTACGAGACTGGGCTGGAGGGCACAGGGGCTGTGAGTGGGCCGACGTGCTCATACCATCCCTCCAGGGTCCAGAGGAGGAAACCGAGGCCAGGGAGGGAGAGGGCCTCGCACCCATGAGTTGGAGCTCTTGTGGGCAGCCCAGGACTCCCCTGCTTCCCTGTGCACCTGACCCCAGGTCAGGATGACAGCAGCCTCACAGACGCTAAGCCACCAAGAGAGGGGCGTGGTCAAACTGTGTGTGCGGGACACAGAGCCTTCATCATCTGACAGGACCTGGGGCAGGGTCGGCTCTAGCAGCCCAAAGACCTGAGCATGGGCCTGGCCCCCACGGCACTTAGGAGGTGCATAGGAACCATCCCCAGCCCTGTGTTCTCATGGCCAGCCCTCCGGAGACAGCTGGCTCCTTCCTAATGCTTTCCCTAGACCCCACAGCGGTGCCAACCTTGAGGTCTGAGCTGGGGGTCACAATGAAGGGCAGGGATGGGACGTGGGCACCTATGGGGCTGCATACACGGCAGTTGGTGAACCATCTATAAGGTTAACGGGATTGTCAGTGATTCCTGCTGATGCCGCGGCGTCCCCTGGCCACCAGGCAGAGGACAAGAAGGGTAAAGGATGAGGAAGCCAGTCCCAGTGGGGACCCCTTGTGGCCGGAGCAGATGAAGCACGGTGAAGGAGGGCTGAGGGGTTGACAGGGGCCTGACCAGTAGTTTCAGAGCCCTGGGAGGCCCCCTCCACATCCCAGACGAGCTACTGTGTCGGGGCTGGGATGAAGGACTCAGAATCACCACCCACAAAGGGGTGAGCTCTGGCATGTGGAAGCTGGGCCCTTACCTTACTTCTCATCCTTGGGACAACCCACTTCCTACCCAGGCCTGCACTGAGCCTGCTGGGCCTCCGCCTCTAGAGCGTGAGTCCCCTCAGGCCCATGCCTGAAGCTACCAGAAGCTTCTATGTGGGACTGACATCCAGGCCACCTCCTTCCAAGGCCAGATACCCACTTGGCCACCTACCCCTGAGGCTGGCAGACGGGACACAGTCCCCTGGGCCTGCCCTCAGCCCTCAGGCCTCAGGATGCTGCTTCCTTCTAGGCCTGTCCCTCAAGTGTCCAGCCCCACACTGACACCTAGTGGACAGATGGTGGCTTGCAGTTCCCAGGCACGGCCAACTCCTTTGGCCTCCTGAGGGGGCAGGGAGCAAGCCGGCAGGGCAGATGGGGGGTCGGGGTCCCCAGCCTATGGGGTGCTGCCAGCTGGCTTGGGAAGGCACACAGGACCTGGCCCCCAGGCGACTTGAGAGCAAGGAAGTGCTAAGTGGAGCGCAGACGGACTTGGGAGGAAGGACAGTGGGTGTCCACTAGGCAGGGAAATATGGCTTTGGGGGAGAGGCAGAGGGGGCCCACCTGAGGTGGAGGGCCTGACAAGAGCCAAAGCCCACAGCCGGCACAGCCCTGGCCCATCTCCCCAGCTGGGCGATGATCACACGCTGTGCCCCCCACCTAGCCGAGCTGCAGCTGTCCCTGCCCTTCTCCCCGGGGCCTCATGGTGCCTGGGCCCTGCCGGGGCTCAAGTTTCTGGAGGCTGCAACTTTCCAGTTGGGTGTCTGCGAGAAGCTCAGGACCTCAGGTCCTAGGGGCTGGGGTCCTAGCTCAGGGCTTGTGCCCCACTCCTGACTGAGGCCTGTGTCTTTAAGCTGTAAGACATATGACATGTGGGGTCAGTACTAGGGAGGCTCTCCCAGACACCCAGGGTTTCCACGATCCCTGCCTGAGAAAGGGCAAGGGTCCCCACGGCACCCTAAGTCTGCATCCTGCCTGCCTCACCCCCACATGCCAGCTTATCCCCAAGGGAAGCCAGACCCTTGGGGCCCCTTCCCCAGGAGTGAGCTGGCTCCATTCCTTCCTCCCTCTCTCCTCCCTCTCTCCCTCCCTCCCACCGTCAGCCTGTTCCTTGGCCTTGAGCTGCCCTTGATGTAGGCCCTTGCCCTACACCAGCCCGAGGCTGTGGCCTTCCTGTCAGGCTCTGGGGTCTCGACAGCTGCTCAGGTACTCATGTGGGGGCCAGAAGGTAGCTGCGGCCCCTCTCGTTTCAAGCATGTGCTTGACCAGCAGGCCCCCAACAGTGGCCCAGGTCCAAAGTGCTGGGGCAGGGGCCGGCTGGTTGGCATGGACACAGATGAGCGCCCTACCCAGAGCAGAGGCCAGATGCCATCAGAATTGGATTAGGACCACATCGTGCGGTTCCTGGATAATCCGCGCTCTCCTTTCCATGACTCCTGGTAAAGGCCAGACAGGGGAAGGGCTGGGACCTGGGTCCCTCCAGTGGGTTTACCACTGAGCTTGGCCCAAGACCCAGGTTCCCTGGCTTCTGGAAGCCTCTTGGATAGCTACAAAGGCTGGGCCCATTGATGTGCTTCTTGCCAGGAACAGGCAAAATCTCCTCCCCCAGTACACCACGCACCTCCCCAGGCTCCCCACCCTCCCCAAAGCACCAGTCTGCCAGCACACCTTGCCAGGGGATTGATGTGGGGCCTGGGGTGCAGCTTTGAGAGGGGTCCAAAGCTGAGGCCACTGTGTCTGGGCAGGAGTGGGGCCATCTGGGTGAGCACTCCAGGGCCAAGTCAGCAGGTGTGCTGGGGGCCAGGGCTCCTGGGCTTGGAAAGGGGAGGGGTAGTCCTCACAGTGCTCATTCTTCAGGAGGCAGATCAGGCCTGGCTGGCTCTCTCTCTTGCGGCCTGGCCACCCACCTGGGCACTTGCCCTTCTCCATGCCCGCCCCTCCACAGGCACCGGGCAAGCTCCAGAGCCGCTGTGGCCGAATCAGGCAGGTTCCCAGGGGCCTTGACATTTTAAATATTTAACAAGGCCTGACAGGCAGAGGAAAGAACTGCCAGCTGAAGCCCATCTGCTTCCTTTTATCTGGGAGAGGCCAGAGCCCTTGTGGCTAAATGGCCCTCCACCCCAGCCTCCCCCCTAGCCCCAAATCCTGGTGGGGGGGTAAGGAGGAGGGAAGGAGAGAGATCCCTCTGGCCCTGAGCCAAGCCATCTGCCCCGATAACACAACACAGCAGGCTGGGTCCCTTTAGAGCACAGAGCAAGAGAGACCCAGGTAACCGTGGGAAGGCCACTTAGGCTTGGAGTTCCTGACCTGGCTGGGTGGGCACCCTCTCACTCAGCCCTTGGGCCCACCACGTCCTGGGTGGGCCGTCTCCACCCCCTGCTCCAGCCCATGTGCCCCCCACAGACGGATGGGGCCAGGGAGCTGGGGACAAGGGTGATGGCCAGAGCCCTGGGTACACGAAGGTGTGACAGCTCAGATGCGAGCTGATGAGATCAACCAGCGCTGGCTGAGAACAGGCCTGGCGCCGGGCTGGGACGGCCCTAGCAGTCCTGCCAGGGAGGTGCCAGCTGGGCCAGAAAACACTCGAACTCCTGGAATCTGGGGCCAAGCCTGGCTCCTGGTGGTCCCAGCCTCCCAGCAGACCCAGCAGGCAGGACTGGGGAAGGCCGGTGCAGGGTAGGGCAGAGTTTTGCCTCCAGAGCAGGGGGAAAGGGCTACAGGGCAGAGGCAGGAACCCAAGATGGCAGTCGGGCCTCTACCTCTGGAACCTTCTAGAGGACGTTCCTCAGCCTCCCTAAGGCTCCCTGCAGCAGCTCTCCTCAGATCTCTACTGCCTCGGGCTTGTACTTCTCTGGGACGGCCTGTGGCCAGCGGCACCTCCACTCAGCACTCCGCTCCCCTCGCTTTCCAGAGAGAGGCTCCCTGCAACCCAAGCCCTCCGAGGGCCTGTGCCCCGCACACCTGCCTCCTCTTCCTGGACGTAGGGCTGAGCACACACGGAACCTGGGACATACAGACAGGGGCCCTGCCTTCCTCCTCCTCCGTGCTGGGAGGCGGGGAGGCTGTCCCACCCGGTTGCTCAGAAGAGCTTCGGGGGTTTCAGGTGGCAGCCCAGCCCGCATGTGCATGCCGACACCGCGCTGTCCCCTTCCTTCCCCTTCTCTGTCACTCCATTTCTGTTTAATCCAAAGAGGCGAGAGCAGGGAGCTGCTGATTATGGAGGGGATCGGGCCACAGCTCCTCGAGGACCCAAGGTTACCCAGAGGATGACCTCCTCACCGCGCACAGAGCATCTCCTGCCGGGGGTGGGGGGGCGGGGGGCGGGATGGCTACCGTGGTCATGAGCACAGTCAGGGTCAAGAGCGCCTCTAGGAAGCACCACCCAGCCCTTGACCAGGCCCTCCCTGGGGGGGACGGAACATCCTCAGGATGCCCCTTGAAGACTGGGGGGGGGGGTGTCAGATGGCCCATGACCCTACGTGCCTGGCGCACATGCGGCCTTACCCTCTGTGGGCGAGGTCTTCAGCCTCCTGCAGAGCCCACTGACATCCCCGTAGGCTTCCTGGACCTTCTGCAGAGCCTCAGCCCCTCGGAGCTCCATGAGGGCACGCAGCTCAGCCAGGGTGCACCCAAAGCCGCCCGCGTGGGGGGCCTCCCGCTGCTGCTGGGGCTTGGGGTGGAACTCGATGGAACTGTTGGCCATGTCGCCCATCCTGCCTGTCGTGCCGGGGGGACAGGGTGCCCGACCTCTTCACAGGTGCAGCCTCGGCTCGGGGCAGGCGGCCACCGCAGGTCCCAGTGCCTGGGTGAGGTGTCGTGGAGGGAGCTGCAGCGGGGAAGTGGCTGAGCACGGACACCTGGGGAGAGGTGAGAAGAAGCCAGGGGCAAAGTTGAGACAAAACCAAGGTCCACTCTTCCAGAACATTCTCTGCAGATCTGCACTCAGTGTGAGCCATGAGCTGCTGATTGCAAAACTCACCTCCGAGCCTGGGCCAGTGGCCCTCATGCCCTGCCAGGCCCACCTGCCAGGCCATCCCCTAGTCCTGCCCAGCATGAGCACCCAAGGCAGGAGGACTTGCTGAGGTGGGGAAGGGGGAAGCGTTACTGTCTCCTGGAAGGGATCGGCTGCCGCCAGCACCAGCAATCTGTCTCGGAACCCACACCGAAGCAGAGGCGATGTGTCGGGGTTGAACGGTGGCACGGGTGGGTGGGTCCTCTGTGCCACAATTCTCCCCATGTCCGTGCCCCACCTTGAGTGCAAGCTCGTCCACTCCATCGTGCTCCCTGCTCTTGCCTGATTAGGACTGGCCCACCGGTCTTCTGGCTCAGCCTCTGTGGCTCACGGTTTCAGGCTCGGGCTGCACGGGGGTCCGGGGAGCAGGCCAAGCCATGGACAGGGCCAGCTGGGAGCCAGGTCAAGGCTTAGTGTGCAGGGTGTCTCTGCTGCCCTGAGGGCACCTGGGGGGCTGGGGCAAGGAAGGGAGGTGGCCTGGAGGGAGGGAGTAAGGGGGGAGAAGGAGGGCAGGAGCGGGAAGGGAGAGAGGGAATGGAGGGAAGGAGGGGATAAAGGGAGGAGAAGGGGAGAGGTGGCGGGGGGGGGCACATAGGAGAAAGCAGAAAGCAGCCACAGGTCGCTGGCGACTCCCCATCACCCTGCCCCACAGCACGGTGCCATCCGCTCTCCCTCCAGATGATGGATTCAGGAGCTGCCCAGCACATACACACATCCTGAGAGCATGAGTGGAAGCACCCCCAAAGGTCAAACTCCCACGACTGAACTAGTCTCGGTGCACATGGCCTGGGCCTTCATGGCAGCAAGAGGCTTCCTGATGGCATGGCTCAATTGGGCCCAGTCCTTCGCCTTTGGGGAGGCTTTGGGCTCAGAAGGATCTTCTTGGAAGCAGAACTTGGCCGCTGATCCAGGTTTCTGATTAGAACTGTCCATGGGAACACAGTAGCCCCGAGCCCTGTGGCCTTTGCTCTCAGGAGAGCGCCCACCTCTTCCTCGGAGCCCAGCAGACTCGGCAGCAGGGCTGTGCCACGGCCCTCAGGGGACAAGACCAGGGCCTCTGGGAGAAAAGGGCCATTCCCCTATGCCCACAGCCCCGAGGGGCCTCAGAACACGTAGGCCTCAGAACACTTAGTTCCTCTGGACGCACACGTACCTAGGGCAGTTCCCGCCCGTGAAGTCGGAGACGCAGAGAGGCACCCCAGAAAATGCCCATCCAAAGCGGTCCACATTTTATAAGTTTGGGCACCTAAGTGTTAATCCTCTAGACTCTTTCCACATGGAGCAGCCTTCACTGCCGGAAGATGTGGGAACAAAATGGTAGACGAGAATGCACTGTCCTCTCCACTCCCACGCATCTTCCCACTGCCCGTCCTTCCAGTTTGCCATCTGACAAATCCTTACTGAGCATCTACTATGTGTCCGCACTGGCCGTCCATGCTGGGGACAGAGAGGTGACAGGACTGAATGGATTCTTGTGCTCTCTGGCTGGGAGACGCATACCCAGCAGGTGAGAGAGTTGATGGAGAATGTGGTTTCACTGGGGGTGGGGGTCAGGGAAGGCCTCTTGGAAGGGGCACATTTGAGAAAAGTGAGCCATTCTTCTGGAGGGAAGAGTGCTCTGAGATGAGGGAGAAGGCAGGTAACGGGACAGGTTGGTGGGAGCGAGGGGCTGCAGATCCCATGGGGCCCCAAGTGACATGGGCCATCACCAAGCAGAAGGCTGCTGGGTGAGGACAGACTGGAGGGGCAGAAGCCAGGACGTGAGGGAGGGGCTGCAATCAGTCGGTGGGCCATCCTGTCCGTGGGGGTGAGGGCAGAGGCGACGCAGGCCAGCCCCGAGCTCAGGGATGTGTGGGGCCGCAGAGTGCCCAGAACTTGAAGGAAGTGAAGCTTTCATTTTCATGGCATGTAAGGCAGAGTGGGCTCTTTCTGGGGCGCTCTGCGAAAGCACCCCACTCACCTGGGTGGGCGCAGTAGCAATCACTCTCCAGTTCGCCGGCCCAGGAAACAGAGGCCATTTCAGGAGGCCCTGGAGGCCGCAATGGCGACTTCGGACCTCCCTAGGTGGCCTTGCCTGTTGCCCGCACCCCATGCCTTTGTTCCCGCCAGGTTCTTTCCCCGACTCCAGACTGTTGCTCAGGACAGTGCCCCGGCTGGGCGCACCTTCTCCCCTCCTTTCTCTCACCCCGCTACCATGCCTCTCCCTTCCCAATATGTGGCAACCTGGGGGAAAGTCGCAGCGTTGGGCTCCGTGTCCCCAGCCCTCTAGCCCATTGGCCGCTGGACGGGAGGGACAGGGTCTGGTTCATCTGTGTAAGCATTGGTTTCAGCCCCCTAGTAGGCACAGATCCGTCTGTGAGTAGGCCCCAGGCAGACAGGGCTGCTGAGAGAAGACCAACCAATGGGCCGTGTGAGGTGTGAGTGCAGGCGGGGATGGGGGGGCGTGGGGGGCATTTAGCAAAACTGTGAGGCAATTGTCCCTGAGCAGAGTCCCCATGCCATGTCAGCCCCAGCCAGTGGGCCCCTTCTCCCAGGCTGAGGGGAATGGCCCGGCACTCACGCCAGGCTCTGATGTCTCTGGCAGGGAGGCCAGTGGCCTGCATTCCAGACCTTCCACTTCGGTCCCAGGGCCCCGGGGACCGGCTATGTGCCTGTATGGCCCCCCCAGAGCTGCCTAGGGACTCCCCGGGGTTCCTTCTAAAAGGGAAGCCAGATGAATGATTTTGTTCCTTTGGAACCTTTTATCTTTTTGGCCTCTACACCCACTTAGAGAAGGCTCGTTTGGAAGGTGCCCAACTCCACCCAGGTGGCATTCGAGGGCTCCAGGGGGTGACAGAGTGAATGGTCCAGAGTTGGACGGGCTCAGGGGCAGATGCTGGGAGACAGCAGTGCATCCTGGTGGAGGTGACACCTTCATACACCTGCTCACCCCCGAGGCACAGCCCTCTCCCCCCCCGCCCCACAAAACAGGGCCCACTGAAGGTGAGCTCTGTCCTCCCCTCCTGTTCCCTCCTCCTGCCCCCAGTGTGGCCCTGCCCTCGATTAAGCAACAGCAGTGGCCCAGACAGCCACACAAGGTCCTTGAGCTGCTCCTAATTGGTGTGCTGTCATCACTGCGGCCCACTGGGCCTGTGGTGACTCATGGTAAGGGAACTGGGCAGGGAGGCAAGGCCTGACCTTCTGCGGGACGCAGAGCACTCCTGCCCTCGCCACGGCCTCTCAGCTGGCCCTGCCACTCCTCTGCACTTCCGCACCCCGCCCGCAGCTGGGCCTGCTCCCTCCACCTCAGCCCCCCGCCAAACAGGCCCCATGTCTCCAGTTGGGCAGCTTGTCACCACCCTGCTCTGGGTCACCACTTCCCCTGGTTCAGGTGCTGCCGCTCTCTCTGCCTCCAAACTGCACTGGCTTCTGGGAAGCCACACATCCTGTTTCCGCCGGGACCGCACGCCCGTGTGCCCGCGGCACCAGGCGCCTTGCCCCAGCGCACGGCCTCGCCAGCCCCGAGCGCGCCAGTCGTACCCTGGCCCGCACACCCTTCTGTCCTCCCTCCACCTGATGACCTCTGACAAATTTGAGTGGCAATTCAAGTGGAACTTTCTCCACAAAGTCTCTGCCAGAATTGATCGCTGCTGAGTCTGTAATCTGGCGACTGTCCCTATTCCACTCTGCTCAGCATTGCAGTGACCTGTGAGCATGTCTTCCCCACTCTCGGGGTCGCAAGCTTTTTGAGATACGTGGTTATTGAACTGGCAAGTAGTCCACCACACGGTCAGCCCTGGGTGGGGATGGGGGTCTGGAGGAGTGAGTGAACAGAGGCCTGGCTGGCCAAGGAAGAGCTGGGAGCCATTTTTTTTTTTTTTTTTTTTTTTTAATGGGGGATCGCCATCCTGGAGAGCACGAGGAAGGGCACAGGTATGAAGGGCAGGAATGCCTTCACCCCCAGCAGGTCACTCTCAGTGTGCCCCGGGGCTTCACCCAGGTCTGGGCGGCCCCTCTAGTCAAAGACTGCTCATGCTAACCTTCTTCATCTTCATTCACTCTATAGGCAACAGGGCAGACAGGAGCCATCAGTTAAATCAGTCTGTCTTGCGTGACTGTTGGCTGCTGTAGAGACCAAATGGCATATACTACTGTTTTTCTGGGTTCTCTGTAAGCCTCGGCAATTGCCTCCCTCATTCTGAATAAGGACAGTGGCCATCACTGGAATGGCCAAGAACAGAAATGACCAGGCCTATCAGTTCTGCAGGCCTGACAGAGACTTTTTGGCCTGGGCTGGCTGCCTAGAACGGTTTGTAGGCACTAAAAGTGCAGGGAACGTACCATTTTGGTACTCTTTCATCTTTCAGACCTTAATTGGCTTAATTGAATTACAAACCTCCACAGAGAGGGACTCACGCCTTCTGATATTTGCTCCATCCCGGCACCGTGGGGCGGCTAGCGTAGAGATCTGTGACGGGTCACCCAAGTTCAGGCCTGTCACACAACTGTCCCCAGGCCCAGTGACTCACATTGATCTGACGAGAAAGCCTCGTCCCCTTTGTACCTGCCCTCCCCGGCCACTTCTAATCAGGTTTCGGGGGATCTCCCCGTACCTCTAACCTAATCTGCCCGGATCTCCCACTTTGCCTCCTTGACCTCCTCCACCAAGGCCCTGGGCAGTCCACCACCCACTAGGAAACCAGGAGCTTCCTGAATGAGGTGGGGGCACCTCTGTTCCCAGGCTCCCTTCTCTGGGGACCTCACTCCAGATGCTTCCCTCACTGTACCTCATAAGCAAGGGGCAAGAACACAGCTGTCCATTTCACAGATGCAGAAACTGAGGCTCAGGGAGGCTCGATGATCCCAGACCTCCTGGCCCTGCTTTTCGTGTTCCTGAGGAGAGCCATGACACCTGGAGCAGCTTAGCGCCTTGGCTGCCAGGAGAGAGAAGCCTTGTGCTCCCCCAGGGGGCCTGGTCCCATGCTCTACCCAGCTGCCTACTCCGTGTGGGCTGCCCACCCTCACTTTGACAAAAGGGACAAGGAATGGAGAATAAAATCCCGCAAGTCAGAGGTGGCAATGCATCAGAATTCGGCCCGTCCTCAACGGTGGCAACGCAGTCCCCCTGCAGCCACTGACCACCACCACCAGTGTGCGATTGGTGGGTCGGAGTGGGCATGTGTCCCCAGGATGGATGGAGCCTGGCTGGCAGCACCGACTAGAAGCCAGGAAGTCCCAGCTCTCTGCATCACTTCCAAGTCACAGTGCCCTCAGCCCTGGGGTCAGTAAACTGGTGACGAGAACGTTCTCCCTGTGCTTGCCCAAGGCAAGAAAGGAGCAGAATCCAGCATAGCCAAGTCACGTCTGAGGCAGGGTCAGAGGCAAGAGATGTGGGCCTGAGGGCCCACCTGGGCACATGCCCTCCATCACTGCCCTCCTTGAGGCACACTGCCCATCGGCAACTCCCGACAGACCCACCGAGAAGGGATGCCTTCCAGAAGGACCCATGGCTCAGCAATGTGACTCACTGTGGGGATCCCTTGAAAAAACTGTCCCCTCCTCTGCCCACCTCCCGGCACCTGGAACCCAGGCCAGGCCCTACAGAACTGAGAGAGGAAGAGCAAGAGCTCCCCCTCCCCCGGCCCCCAAGGCTGGCCCAGGCCTCCCTCACACCTGCAGATGCGGGATGTGGCCAGCTGGGAGCAGGTGGGCAGGGGGTGCAGGGGCCCTCCGGAAACGCCACCGGCAGAGCCCTGCCCTCCCCTGGGCCTGGTTTTAATCTCAGGCAGGTGCAGATGGGGCCGGGCACCCCTTTAATCCCTGACTTCTCACGCCACCCCCTCCCTTGCCAGGCCCTCTCCCTACTGCCCAGCCCCTGCCCCTCCCCTCTGCTTGACACACCTTGGCTCGCCACCTGGTAGGGGAAAAGAGGGCTCCCTGGATGAGCCCTGCCTTCAGCTGAGGAGGGAGGGAGCAAGCGTTGGGAGGGGGGGAGCCGAGGCAGAGAACAGCCTCATTAATATTTCAGAGGCACCGTCACTGCAGCTCCTGGGCCCTCACAGCCCCACCACTTGTGCTAGCTGAGGGAGGAGGATGGGAAGAAAGAAGGAAATAAAACAGAGAAAACAGATTTAAAGGGACAGTCCCCCCTCCGTTCCTTCCTCCCCCTTGTTCCTGGTACAATCTGTGCACACGCCAAGCAACTCTCTCACGGGGAACAGCTTTGGGCAAAAACAGTAAGAGCAGAAAAGGGCCAGCCCCCCTCCCCGCCCCCCCCCGCCAGCCCTGCGGCACCCTCTCCCCAAACTCACGCACACACGCCCTGTCCACCGCCGGTCCATCGGTCCACGGCCCTCTGCCCTTGCAGGGCTGCCCCCAGGGAGGGCCTGTCGTGCGGCAACCAGGCCACTAGGGCCACCTCGGGGACTCCCTGGGGGGGGCTGCCAGCAAGGGCAAAGGATGCTTCCCATCCAGTGCCTGGTCCAGACTCGAAGGACAATCTGAGGCCAGCAGAAAGACAGATGCACAGACTCCAGGCATTGGAAGTCCTTGCTAATTAGAGCCCAGCCAAGGAGGATTCTGGAACCCGGAGAAACACAAGTCTAGATCCCTGGAGGTGGCAGGGACGTGGGGTTTACCTGATTCAGCCCCTGCCTACAGGTGGGTGAGCTTCTATAGGTACCCCTGGCTACCTCATGGCCCAGTATTTGAATCTAGAGCAGTGGATGCCAGACACAAGGGGCCCCCTTTCCACCAGGGGACTTTAAAAAACGCCCAGTCCCAGTCGGAGCTTCATAGTCAGAAGAGGGTAGCTGTGCGGGTCTGCAAAGCCCTCTGCCCGGGGATCCCAGGGCCCAGCCTGCCTTCAGTGGCTCCAGGGAGGGCCCCGAATTCTCCAGTTAAAACAAGCCCCAAGGGACAATGTAAAATGGTGCAGCTGTGACGGAAAACAGTATGGCAACCCCTCAAAGAATGAAACACACAACTCCATATCTGGGTCTGTACCTAAAAGAAGTGAAAGCAGGGGGTTGAAGAGAGATTTGCACACCCATGTTCGTAGCAGCATGGTTCCCAATAGCTGAAAGGTAGAAGCAGCCCCAAGGGCCCATCGAGGGATGAATGGAAAAGCTAAATGTGGTCTATCCACGCAACGGAATGTTCTTCGGTCTTCAAAAGGAGGGACATTCAGGCACCTGCTACAACACGGGTGAACCTGGAAGACATTCCGCTGAGTGAGGGAAGCCAGACACGAAAGGACAGACACTGTAAGAGTCCGACCTCTACGAGGTGCCCAGAGCAGTCAGATGCAGAGAGACAGGAAGTGGGACCCGGGGGGGGGGGCGGGGGGGGGGGACGGAGGGGGCGTCCGTGTCTAATGGGGGCAGAGTTTCAGTTTGGGACGATGGGAAGGTTCCGGGGAAGGACGGAGGGGTTGGCTGCACAAAATAGGAATGTTCTTAATGCCACAGAGCTGTACGCTTACAAATTGTTAAGACGGTAAATTTGACATTCTCTGTATTCGACCACAATCGAGAAACCAAACAGGTCTCACCGCCCCTTTGGCTCTGTGTCCAGTGATTGCAAGCACCCCACTGCTTTGACTGACGGTGAGCCCGTGGTTCTGCCCATGGAAATTTTAACTTTCAGGAGCATCCCCTATCTGAAATGGAAACTTAAGCAGACCATTCTCCACTTGCCCCCCCCCCCCCCCCCACCATGCACCACCCACATCCTGCCTCAGCTATTAGGTGGCAGAGACGCAGGGAAGCTGGGAAGCTGGGCTCGCTGGTGACCCCTGCCAACGGCTCTTGCCCCTCTACCCGGAAGAAGCGTGGTCGCACTTCCCACGTGCATTTCCTCAGAGGCGCCGGCCCCACCCTGTCCTCAGAAGAGACCAGAAGGGAGCCAGAACACTTGGGGAAGGCCTGGCCTCCACATCTGCATTCTGCTTATATAAGGTGGCTTTAGGAAGTGCTAACGAACCCCCAGGAGGTTGTGGCAGAGACTTGCTAGACATTCCCCGATTTCTGTGCCTCTTTCCCAACGTTGTATTTTAATTTTTAATCAGGCATCTTGTCATCCAGCAAAATGACTACATTCTCCCAACTCTGGCCAATGGGATTCAAGCAAAGGGACAGGGACACAGCTTACTCTTGGACTACACTTGGGACAGCACATGGGACAGAGGGGGATAGGGCCAACTTCAGGGTTGTGTACCTTAAAGGGAAGGAATGCCACCAGATGCCATGCCTCCCCGACATCTCCACGACCTAACAAAGGCCCACACTTCCATGGGCTCCCTGGGACACGTGATGACCCGGAGCTGGGCTCCCTCTCCTCCGTGTATTGGACACTGTCCTGGAAGTTCTAGCCAAAGCAGCAGACAGAACCGTGAAAGGACTGAGAGAGACAGAATAACGATCTGGTCACAGGCGATGCCAAGGCCCTGGGCTACGCGAAACATGGTTCCCCGTGCGGGACCGAGTCACGCTGTAACTGATTTGCTCTGTGCTACCGGCCCCACTTTAGGGCTGAGGCTGCTGAGGCACAGAGAGGTTGAAGAGCTCACTCAAGGTCACACAGCCGGCAAGGGGCAGAGGCAAACATGAACTCCAGAGAATTCTACATTGTTCCTCTGCCAAGTGACTGCCCAGGAAACCCCAGAAAAGCAATGAACACATGATTAAAACCAATTAAAAGAGTTCAACAAAGTGGCTAGACAGGAAATCTGTCCCCATAAACCTCAGGTCTCGGGAGTGCGGCCACTGGAGTCAGGGCTGGTTGTCCCAGTCGGCTCTCTGGGTCTCCACTCTTGCATCTGGGAAAAGGATTACTGTTCCTGCTGGCCGGGTTGGCGTGAGCTCTGAGGACAGGGTGCCACCATGCCCGCATACCTAGCAAGGTCCCCAGGGTGCCTGCTTCCCCAGAGGGAAGATGAGGAAGGGAATGCCCCTTGTTGAGTCCTCCCTCTGCCACGCCCACCTGCCCTCCACCTGCCCCGAAGCCCAGAATTCATAGGTCAGAACCAGACTCCACTAGTGAGGCTAGAACATTCTGCTCGGTCAGGGGCTGACCCTATGCAATGCTCAGAGGCTTCCCCATTTCTGGGGCCATCCTCAAGCTGGCCAGGGCCACGAATCCCTCCTGGAGAACGCTAGACACTTTGGGGACAGCTGGCTCCCCAGGATGCTTCTGGAGAGAAGTCCACACTCCCACACGGGTGCCTCTCAGCGCACCAGGTACCCCTGGGTCCCAGAGGGAAGCCGGAAGCCCCTTTCTGGCTGGGGCCTTGAAGTGTCATTATGGGGGTCACAACTCTACCCTGCGGAAGGCAGTCATTTGTTTCCTGCCAGAGAAGGCGAGAGCTGGAAAGGAGAGTGCGAGAGAGCAGGAGAGGAGAGCTGATGGGCAGGAAGCATAATGACACTAATTATCCAATTACGGCGGGCTGATCAGGAGAGAACTGCATTGCAGCAGGGAGCCCGAGCCAGCCGCCCCTTCCCCCCATGCTCGTGGTCTGGCACACTGTGGCCCACGCCCCTCCTGCTTTATCCCACGAGCAGTTGGCGGGTAGTGAGGTCCCGCGCCTGGCCCGCAGGGCGCAGAGCGGGGCCTGACCTGTGGTCTCAGGAGTGGCAGGCGGGAGGGGACCCTGAAACACCATGGCTGCTGGCCCCTGGGGCATGCCTCCAGCCCCCAAAGGGGCAGAGAAAATACATGTGGGGTCTTGGGAAGTAGCAGAACCCTGTCCTCTAGGCTTTCATAGAGGACACAGGGACAGAATGAGGCGTGTCCAATCCCAATCCTCCCCCAAGTCTCCCCAGCTCCGTCTGCCCCCCACCAGCTTCCAATCCCCAAAGCCAGCTGCAAGCCCCTGGAAGCACCCAAGGCCTAGACAGGTAATTAAGGAAATTATAGGCAGCTGACAGCCACGGGCCACTGCAGTCCCGGGGTGACTAGACAAGGAGACTACCGGGAAACGCCCGTGGCCCCCTGGGGATAGGCTCCATAGGGGCCTCATCGTGGGTCCTGGTGGGGAGAGGATCTGGTTTCTGGAATCAGGCTGAAGCCCTCGGGAAGACAGGCTTGGGAAGACTCATTGGGTCAAGGTCAGGGGCCAGGAGGACCATCAGGGAAGGAGACCCACTTCCCTGTGGCCCGTAAGAGTCTGGAAGACCAGGCGCTGGTGGGGGAGGGGAGATGTGTGGGCAAACTTAGGCTCCACCCTTGTAGGACCCAACTTGGCTGGAGGTTAGAGCCAGGTCCATAGAGCCAACACGACATGGAGGAAGAGCTGACCAGGACCATCACCATATGGGGAACTTAGGCGCAGGTCACTCCAAGCACTTAGGAAAGGCCTTGGCCTTGGCCATTCCTTTGGGAGGGGAGTGGCAAGAGTACTGGGTGAAGCAGAGAAGACGTGTTCAGACTAAAGATGGGAGTTGAGTCTAGCTGGCCTTCCGTGACCCAGACACGAAAGTTGCTCGCGCAACCTTTCCCGGCTAACTTTGGAGGAGTACCTGCGGCCAAACGTGCTGATAGAGGAGAGAGTGACAGAAAGGTAGGGCTATCTGTGAGGCTTCCAGGCTCGGCTCTAGCCCCCTTATGAGCTCCGACCGGCGACTCTGGCAGGACCTGAAGGTCGCCAAGGGCCTGGCTGCCATCTCCTGAGAGGTCAAGCCCAGCCAGGTCCTGCAAGCCTATTTCTGGCAGAGGACCCCAGCACACAAAGCCAGAGGGCATTTCCTGCAAAGCCCCGAGAGGACACCACAAGGATCTTGCAGGCCCAGGAGGCGCCGAGAGGGACGGAGGGGTGGTGCCGAGGCAGGAGGGCCCCTCTCGTGTTGGGACACCTCAACTGTGACAGCAATGTGGTGGGGTCTGAGTGTCCCCCCTCAGCATACCCCACACCACAGCCCATCGGCGAGGACCCGGGAGCCACGGGAAGGAGGAACCAGTGGGGTGGGGGGCACCCTGCACTGGCCTGCGCCTGTGCCCATGCCCCACGCTCCTGTCCTGCTGCAGGTGCTGGGCCAATCAGGTATGAGTCTTCCTCTGACCGTGGGGGCCACCCCACTCACGGGGCAGTGCTCAGGGACCCCAGCAGCCCGAGGAGCCCAGACTGCCTGTCCCCGGACCGAGCGCCTCCCTCCTAGGCCTGTGGCTCCAAACCAAGATGGGAAATTCGGCCCCTGAGTTCTCCCAGGAGGACCAGAGCTGAAGCCCATTGAGGGGAGGGGTGTCAGGGAAGGTCCCCTGGACCTGGCGTGGCAGGTGGTGGCACCAACGTGGCCCAGGATACATTTGCCCACGCCGTGCACCCAGGGCGCCGAGCACTTTCTGCCAGGCTGGTCGACTGTGGAGAAGGGTCCTCCCTGCCCGGTCACATCCCATGCCACCATCAAGGCCCGGGCCAGCGATCGTGCAGGGACTCCCAGGGTCGGGATGGCTCAAGCACTGGCGGTGTTCCCAGGCCACTTAGGGGGAGAACGGACCGCGGTGGCTCTTCTGAATACTCCTGCATTTGGGGCAAGCCAGAGACGTGACTCCCGAAGAAAAGCAAAAAGACCAGAGCCCTGTCGTCTGAGTCCCGAGTCCCAGCAGCCCGGGTGAGGGCGGCCCGCGGTGATTCCCACGTCTCTGTCCCTTCCTGGCTTGTCAGCTTTGTGTTTCTGTTTCTTAATCAGGAGGCTCTGGGGCTGCTGGGCTGTCTGGCCACACCCGCCTCCCCCTCCCCGTGTGTCTCTGTGAGGAAGACCCACAGTGTCTGTGGAGAGCAAAAGAGGTTTGTTTTGTTTTAAGATTACTAAGGTGTGACCTGTAGGTCAGGTATTAAAGGATACAAGGTGTGAGCCCACAGACAGGTCCACAGAATGGGCCAGACCGCTCAGAAACAGGCCCTACTCCACATCGGAATCCATCTCGACTAAGGAAGCATCACACAGTAGCTGGGGGACAAATCACCTGATAAAAGAAATGGGGATGATGGGTTGGCCCTCAGGAAAACAACGTGCCTTAGATCCTCACCTCATATTCTTTCCCAAGACAGATTTCCTTTGGCTGAAACAGGGTTTAGTAAACTATGGCCCAAGGGCCAAATCTGGCAGCCAAGTGTTTTTGTGAATAAAGTTTTATTGGCCCACAGCCATGCCCATTCATTTCTGTGTGGCCTGCAAAGGGGAAGATATTTACTATCTGACCCTTTGTAGAAAAAGCTTGCCCACCCCTGAATTAAATGGTTAAACATCTTAAAAATGCAACTACACACACACACACACACACACACACACACACACACACACACACACCCCATGCACTCACACGCAGGGCAAACCCAGAAATGGATAGCTCTCAGATTTTGTAAGGGATTTTGTAAGCCCAGAAGCAATGGAAGAAATCACGAGAACATGTGACATAGAAAGTGTTTATCTTGTACATGAAAAAATTCAAAGGCAAAGAACAAAGAAGTTTCAAAATCACTTGCAACAAGTATGCTAAATTGTCAATGTCGTTCACGTGTAAAGTTTATCCAAACCCACAAGAAAAACACTAGGGTCTCAATAAATAAAGGTGAGGAAAAGACAGATCACTGAAAGAGAGAGAGAGAGAGAGAATTAAATAAACATGTGGGGAAATGCTCACTCTCATGAGCAATTAAAGAAATAGATACTGAAGTAGATATTTTGGACCTAGATATTTATGCCAGGTTGTTTGATTATAATATCTAATGCTGGCAAGGCTTCAGTGAGCCAGTCTTTCAGATGTACTGAGGAGCCCTTCTGGAGAACAATTTGGCAGAATGAGCTTCTGTCTGGGCACTCTCTCCTCAGGACAGGATGAGCATTACCCACCAAGATGCTCAGCAGAGACTCATGTATGACAGCAAAACGGATCTGACTGCCTGGATCTCCACAAATAGCCAAATAATTAAGCGAATTATAATCTCTTGAGAGAATATTATTCAGCCATTAAAAATTGTAATTACAGCCCTGAGGACTGCCTTAATACATCCTGGGTGCTGGATAAATTCGTAGTTCCCTCTTCGCACAGTTCAAGTTCTTTCTTGATTTTTGCAATAAGCACTTACTGCTTTCAAAATCTTAAAAAAATTAAACTGTATCTATTTTGAAAAAATTCATTTAGGAAGGGATTATATTAATAAAGAAAATGCTTATGTGAAGTAAAAAATAGATTACACAATTGTGCCCATGGTATAATTACAGTAATGTGAAAATAAACGGCCTATGCTAAGAAAGCGGAGTGGGAACCAGTCCAATAGGATGGAAACACTGGTTTGCATTCTGGTGATAGGATGGAGGGGGTTCCTACGTCTTCTACTTCTCTGTGTTTTATGAGTCTTCTATAAAGAGCATGCATGTTAAGAGCATTATTTTTAAATGGAAAGAAATAAATGTTATTATTATTTTTTTAAACCCAAGAACCTCGCCCATCTGTGCAGATCTGCCCGGCCCCGCCGGCATGTTCCAGGTGAGCGAGCTGGAGGCACATGGCAGGAGCCTGATCAGAATGGAGCGGGGCCAGGGCCTCGTGGAGGTCTGCTCCCAGAATGAGGCGCTCTCTCGCCATGTTTGTGGGGGCACCTGGGCCAGCCCTTGGCAATGGTGGCAAAGGCTCCCAGACTCTCCAGGGGACAGACAGGCTGCCCAGAGGCGTCCACATCCACGTGACCCACTCCCCTTCAAGGAGTCATGGGGGGATAGGCAGGGCAGTGAGCTCAGGGTCCGGGTGAGGCCTGGTGTCTGCACTGGCTCTGAAGTGGTGCTATGTGACAGAATCTTCTGGAATGATGGACATGTTCTCTATCTGCCCTGTCTGATACAGTAGCCACCAGCCACGTGTGTCTACGGAGCACTTGAAATGTGGCTAGTGAGACCGAGAAACTGAATTTTGAATTTTGTTTAATTTTAATTAAATCACCACTTGGGGCTTAGTGGTTACTTCATTAGACTGCGAGGCTCCAGACTGGGTCTCAAAGATTGCTGCTGCAGGAAAGAAGTTCCCATTGGAATAAAAGGGCTCCCTTTTACTGAGGGACCCACGTACAGAAACCAAAGCAGGCTCAGGACCACTTCAACTAGGGCGCTCCCCGGTAACACTGACCTAGCCCCCCATCCGCCCAACTCTGATTTCAACCCAAGTCTCTGGAAACCTCTTGTGCTCCAAGTCCCCTGCCAGTCCCCAGAGGTGGGAATCAGGAGAAACGTCCGGCCCTTTCCTCCCACCTGGACCTTTCCCCTTCATCCTGTAGCTCTGGTTTCTTGAGTTCTGCTACCTACTCAGCCATGGGACCTCGATCTCATCCCCTTCCCAAGCCTGGCAATCCAGGACACTCAGCCTTTACTCCTGCATCTGAGATCCTCTTTCCCTCTATCCCGGTGACATGTGGGCTCAGATCCCGCTCTCCAGGCGGTACCCCAGGCCACCTTCCAGCACCTCCCACCCAACAGAAGGTGCATAGGCAGGGGAGGGCTTTCCAGCCAGGTGCCACTTGGCCTGGCTTCTGCCAGCTTAGGCAGGGCAGGGAAGAGAGGAGCAGTGAGGAGCCAGAGCCCCAGCTAAAGAAGTGGCCTTCTGGGAAATGACGGGGTTGGAGAGGAGACATCTGCACATTCCAGGTCTCTGCCTGCCCTTCCCAGCAAAGATACAGCCAGAACCTGGATGCTGGGCCCATCTCAGAGATGGCACTGGTGAGGTTCCTGGGCAGCACGCCGTCAGATTTGAGCATCTGCTTTTGGTGCCACAGCCCCGGTCCCCATCTATCAGCTGCCATTTACACACACTGAGACTGCTCCTTTGTAGAGGTGACCTGAAGGGGCCACGCAGACTTACTGAGGAGTAGATCATTCCCCAACTTGCGTTGGGTCAATATCAATCCATGGTTTGTCCATTTCTCTCAGTGGGTAGATGGGGGCACAGTCGGCTCAGCTTCTGAGCTGCAGGGTCTTCCCAGGGCTAGAAGTGCCCTTGATAATTAGCTGATGTGTACAACTAATGGCCTGCCTTCCAATCTTGGTTTTGCCACCTGCTGGCTGCATGACCTTGGGCAAGTTGCCTAACCTCTCTGGGCCTCAATCTCCTCACCTGCAAAATGGGGATAGTAATGGCCTTGGCTTAATTTGGTTGTTGTTTCAACGAAGTGAGGGAATGTCGTGAAGCACGGAGAAGAACAGTGCCTGGCACACGAGGAGTGCCATTATTGTCACTGTCATTACTTAATGTGCTCGTAACCTCTGATGGAGACAGCAGCCCTCAGTTTAAAATTGGAAGGAGGGAGTGCAATGGGCATAGCCCACATACGTGCCTACAACTTGATCTGTAAGTGGGAGGAGGAAGCTGGGCCTGGCTTTGCTGACTTCAAGAGAACCAGCTGAAGCTCAGCTCTCAAAGCCCCCAGGGATCCAGGGCACTCTTGTCCCGTCCACCGGGAAGGCAAGGGGCCCCTCTCTGTAAGCCACGCTGGGGGAGGCAGAGGGACCGAAGCTGACCCCAGCACCCTTGGCTGCCTTCCTGGGCTGGGAGAAGATGTTCTGGGATGGAGAGTGCTCACTGACTCAGGGCCTGGCCTCTCCCCACTCGCTCACAAATGATTCAACCTCCAAAGCTCCTCCGGCTCAGAGTCCTGAAATGTCAGCGGAGTCTCGGAGACCCACCCCTACCCTCCCCAGGCCTGGAGCAGGGAAGGGACTTGGCCAAGGTCACAAAGACCATCAGGCCCAGAGCTGGCACCAAAATAGAGCTCCTGACTAGGCCAAGACACCCCCTACCAGCCTTCTTTGCCCCTCAGGGTCCTGCGGCAGCATCTCAGCTCTCTCCCCAGCGCGCTCTTACCCTCGGGGGCTTCCTTCCCCAAGGGATGGCTTTCCTTCTGGCTCTGTGCAAAGCCCCCTCCCACGCCACCCCAGTTCCATCTGCCTGCGTTTACCCCCCCCCCAACACACACACACTTCTGTGCCAGAGCTGCCTGCCCCTTCGCTCAAACCACCTGGCAGCGCTGGGCAGGGACCAGGTTGATTTGATCAAGACTAGCTGTGTCCTTGGCCGTCCCTCTCCTCCAGGCCAACAGCAGGGACAATCAATGCCCTGGGACCGAAATTGCCCAGCCCCTTCCAGTTGGCTCGCTCTCCAGGGCCCAGCTCCACCCGCGGACACTCTGCCAGCCTCTTGTCTGTGGGCCAGTTCTGGTAGGGGCTCCCAGCGCCCTGCTCACCAGCCACATGGCCTTGGTTTCCTCAACTGTGAAAGGGGGCTTGCACGTGGTGTTGACCGAGACATTCAGCCTGGGGGGTCCAGGAACCTGCTCAGAATGGTGCTGGGACATGTGGGAGGCGCTCTGCCCCACCAGGCTCCTGGCAGTGTCCCCAGCCCTCCACCCATCCAGTCAATGTAGGGCCAAGTCCCTTCCCCTCTCGAGGCCTCAATTATTCCAACTGAAAAATGGGAATGAAGAGCCCAGCCTTGCCTCCCTCATCGGTTGATTCTGCAGATTCAGTGAGGTCAAGGTCGTGAACGTGTGCCCACTCGGAGTCAGGCCTGTGCTGGGCCCTCAAGTGCTCCCTGCCTTAAAATGCTCACAGACTAGTGAAGGGTGATGGCGGTGAAGGGGGCACAGAGCTACTGGGTGAATGAGGGGGATGCCTTCCAGGCTGGGAGCTAGGGGAGATTGGGATGGCCAGGGTCAAGGCTGGACTCGACCCTGTGGCCAGCAGGGACCCACTTTAGGTCCGAGGCTCAATGACCTCCTCTTTGAGGTACCGAGTGGGCCCACTTACCTGCCTGGCCCCGGGGAGTGTCAAGCTCCTAGCTGAGGGATGCTGGCCCTGCCCTGCCCCTCGAGGGAGCGTTTCCACACATTCTTCCCACCCCTCACCAGCCCTCACCCCAAGACTCCCTACATATCCGCCTGGGCCATGCCTCCCACCACGCCTGCCACCCTTCCTGCGCTGGCCGGTTGCTAAGCCTGCGGGGGCCAGCAGAAGGAAAGGGACCAGGTCCTAGGGAGAGAATCTGACTGTCCAAGGCGGAGACCCAGGGCTCCCTCCTTTGGGAGATGCCACACCAGCCTCCAAATTCCAGAATCCTAAACCCAGAGAACACTGAGGCCCCACAGGAGAAGCCATCTGGCCAAGGTCACACAGGTGAGGAGGGGGAGGACAGCTGCGCGTGGAGGGATGGAAAAGGAGTTACCCAAGTGTGGCCTGGGAGGCTTGTTGTTGGCGCTGCCCGGGCCAGTGGCGGGGTCTGCTGGGCAGCTGTGTGGGCACGCGTGAGGGCTTCTCAGTGTGTTGGGGGAAGATGACACAGTGTGGGGGCGCGGGGGGGGGGGGGGGGGGGGGCAAGAGACTCCGGGAAGGGGCGTGCGGCGCAACCTCGCTCTAGCCCAGGCCCCGGCGCCCAGGCTGTGCCCGCCCAGGACCCCGCCCGCAGCCCCCCGCGGCCTTCCCCCCTCCACGGCGCAGATGCGCGTGCGCGCGGGATGCGGGGCGCGGGGCGCGGGGTGCGGGGTGCGGGGCGCTGCCCGCCGGCCCAGGGCCCCCGGGGTGACGCGCGGCGCCGCAAGGACACGCAGGCCGGACGCGGGGCGCAGGTGCCGTGGGCGGGGACCCGCGTCCCCCCACCTGCCGGCCGCGCCACCTGCTGGGCCGCCCGCCCCGCCCGCCCCTGCCTGCGCGCCCCAGGCACCACTCACCCGGTCCTGGGCACGGCCGACGCTGCGGCCTCGGCTCCAGCGGCTGCTGTCGCTGCAGGCGGGCGCCCGGCGGGCAACGATCCGCTCCAAGGACGGAAAGGCCCGGGCACAGGGCGGCCTGGCCGGAGGCGCCGGGCGCGACCCTCCGCGGCAGGCGAGAGCTGCGGCCGAGTGCTCCCCACGCTCCGCACCGGCGGCGGCGGGCGACGCGGCGCGCTCGGCTCCAGCCGCAGCTCTGAGCGCGGAGGGAGGGAGGGAGGAGGGAGGGAGGGGAGGGAGGCAGAGCGCGGGGGGGGGGGGGGGGGGGGGGGGGGGGGGGGGGGGGGG
>NW_022589802.1:937014-1043081 GCF_004348235.1 Phoca vitulina
GGGGGGAGGAGGAGAAGGGAGGAGGGAGCGGGCGCGGGGGGCGGCGCGCGGCGCGGGGGCCGCGGGGCTCCGGAGCCACACTCCTGGCGCGCGCCCTTCTGTCCCCCAGGATGCGCGGGGGGTGCTTGTCCTTCCTGGTCTGCCAGGGCCCCCGGAGGGCGCTAGCGGATGAGAGGTGGGCTTGGCTGGAGACCTGGGGGACCTGGCACCTGGGAGCGCGGAGAAAGAGCGATGAGCATGTGACTGGGCCACCCGACCGCTGCTGGGTCCTCTCAAATGGAGTGTGGGGCTGGGTTGCTGATTGGTAGCCTGGGGTTCTTGGGCCCCTGTGGTTTCCCAGGGGGTCGCGATACTCTTGGAACTGCCTGCTGTTGGGAATATGACACCTAAAAGCGTCTTTGGGAAGGAGACTGGAGCTTATGACAGATTCTCAAAGTTGGTGACCCCCAAAGGTTATCACATAAACACCATTACACAGGACACAGAGCTACTGCACACAGGTGGACGCCCAGGGACAGACGCACAGGGACCCATACATTCCAGACACAAGTGGAGACAGACACACAGACAAACCCCAAAGCAGAGAAGACCCATACCCACCAGCACACGTAGGCGCATCCACGGACAGAGACCGAGTGTGTGCCCGCGGACACCCCGCAGCCAGGTGGGAGCTGGCTGGCCCATGCCACCTGTCTTTAGAGTCCCAAGCTTCCCCGTTCCAGGGACTGTGGGTACCTCCAAACTCAGAGGAGGCCTTTGTCACCATCTGTGAGCATCAAGCAGAAGTGCAAGAGGGCCGACTCTGTAGGGAGGAGAAGTGACAGGCCCGCAGTAAGCCTCACCGCCTCAGAGCAGGCAGGGCTCCGAGCCCAAGAATGTGGCAGGTAGAAGACGCTTGGACATAGCCACAAATTCTTTCTTGCCCCAGGGTGTCCCATGTGCAAGGCCCATGCTGGGCACTGGGGACACAGCAGGGGCCACAAAACAGGGAGCTGGCGGGCAGAGTGAATGTGTGGTCACGAAGTTGGGGTAAGGGCCCCCAGGGAATCTTGATGGGGGAGACGAAAGATGGTGCCGGGCGCTCAAGGAAGGCTTCTAGGAGGAGGTGCTTTTGTGACAGACACCTAGAGGATGCAAAGGGTCTGCCCTGGGCCAGGGGACTGTCACACCTCCCCAGAGTTTGTCTTACCTGCAGGAAGCAGCTGGTTCCATGAACAGCCCTTGAGACCTGGAACTCCTCAGTGCAGGCAGAGGTCACACGCACCCTCACACATGCACACGCATGCTGACGTGCGCGCGCACACACACGCTCATTCACACACGTTGACGTGCTCATATACGCTCTGTCACACACACACGCTCACTTCCCCACGCTCACTCTCACACTCATACATGCTTAATCGCACTTGCACACATTCACGCACAAGGTCATATTCACGTCGCCCACACTCGCTCACTCACACATTACACACTCACAGGTCACTCACACATGCTCATGCCAACACATGCTCGTGAGCCCTCACCGGCCAACATGCACACGCTCACTCCCAACGAGTCACACATGGTTACACGCTGTCACACTCACACACTTGTACACACTCAGTCACTCACTCACATACCTAGCCAACCACACTCACACTTACGCACGCACAATTATTTACATACGCTCACACTCGCGCCCACTCTCGCCTAGTGAGCTCCGCACACTCTCATATACACTCACGCACTCAGAGCCCGCTCCCGCGCTCGCCCCCGCGTACTCTTACACGCTACTTGTGCACTTTCTGAGAGAGCTAGCGGGTGGGGGGCGCCCCGGCGGCTGCAGCCGGGAGCAAGGCTGGCTCCCTTGGCCCCACAGCAGCCCCAGAGCCCAGTCTGCCTGATGCACTGGGCCCCGAATGGGGAAGATAAAAGCTGAAGCGAGCCCCCTGATTTCCGGAGCTCAGTGTTGCCCATGGGGCCTCCTGGCAGGTGAGAGGCAGCCGTCTTGGAGTTGTTCTTCTTGCCGCCCGCCACTCAGAGGGGCACCGGACCCCGCCTGAAGCCGACCGTGAAGCTGGGTGGGCCTTCACCCTGGCCAGGAGCTGGGGTGCTAGCTCACCTCCCGGGGCATCCACACTAGGGAAGAGGAACCCCGAGTGGTGGGAACACCTCCTGAGAGCCTGTGGCCTCCTCTACCCCACAGATTCAAGCTGGGTCCGCTTCTTGCCCCCACCCCCCCCCGATAGTGTGGCAGGCTTCCTGGACTCTGGCCCAGTGGCATGTCCTTCGGCCCCAGGCCTGAGGTCCCTGGCTCTAGAGCCACAGGAGGCTCTGGTGGCCCTTACAAGAGCCTCCCTTGGGCAGGAGGTGCACGCTCTGGCAGATAGCTAACGTTCAGTTATCGGTCAGCCTCTTAGCAGACATGTGTTGGCAGCTCGGGGGGGATAGGAGTGGGGAAGAAATGGGTGCTGAGCGGGAGGGGAGAGTCTTGCACGTGCAGGCCTGGGAGTGGCTGAAGGGAAGAGCTAAGACTCCCTTGGGACTGTGTTACTGCCTTCCTTCAGGGACCAGGGGACCTACTGATTGCCCCTGGGGGCATGCTCATTTTGCCGATGGCTGCCGTCCACACGGGCGCATTGGCACCCTCACGTGAAGCCAGTCCAGCTCCCAGAGCTTGGTGCCGGCTGCCTCGGTTGGACAGTTACATGAGTCCCCTTCTCCCAGCTCTGCACAGGCCACCTCTTGCTGCGGTTGCCCTGGAACACCCAGGGGGAAGAAACAAGTCGAGGGGGGAAAATCAAAGGCAGGGAACAGTTACCACCACCCCTTCGCCTCTTTCCTAGGGATACTGCCAAGGGCTAGCCCAGGCCAAAGTCAGCTGACCAAGGAACGATGTGTGTGGCCTTCAGGAGAGCCGAAGGGACAGAGCCACGGCTCCACAGGGCGTCATGAAAACCCCCAGGCTGTGGCAAATGGCAAGCCCCAAATAGCTAATGAGTCAGGAGACGGGATGACCCCCTTTCTGTGGTTCAGAACAGTTGGTCCCTAGCCTGTGGCCTGAGGCCAAGAGGGAGGTCTCAGACCTGGGGAGTGAGGGAGCCTGGGCGCCAGGGAAGCTCTCCCACTGTCATCGATGGCCCCTGCTCATTGGCCAGCCCCTCTTGGTTTCTCCATCTGTGCAGAGGTGGGTGGGGAGAGCTTCTCTAGAAAGTTCTTCCTTACATCAAGCCCTGTCTCCTGTACTGAGAATGCTTAGGGGGCAGCTCCAGGAGGCCCACGGCTGGGGCTGGGGGTGCGGCAGGGCAAGGTGTTCGGCTGAGTGGCCCAGACCTCCCTGCTTCCCTGTTCCTTCCCTCCAGCCCCATACCTAGTCCCCACTGTGCTCTTGCCCTTTCCTGCCCCCTCCGGAGCCTTGGGCCTTGGTCGGTGCCCCTGACTCTACATCGTCAATGGCCCCCCGTCAGCTATCTCCTCCTGGGAACTTCTCAAAGGCACTCTCGGCCCAGGAAACAAAGCCAAGAACGAGAGGCCCGCCCTCAGGCCCGTCTCCCTGCAGCCTTCACACTCACTGTGTAAGAGGAACCCACACGCCCTCTTCCTACTGACCACCCCCTCCTTGTCACCTGCCTCCAGTGCTCCCCCTCCCCCACTGCTGCATGCTTGCTTTCCCAGGTCTTCAGCCAACCGGCGCCGCACCACCACACCCCTCTTCCTGGGCCCGGTAGCAGCCGCCCCTCCCCCGCTGCCTGGTTTCTCCCTGGGGACAGCAATTCCTCAGCCCAGCTTTGAAGTGGGGGAACTCCTGGCTGGGCCCCAGGGCCCCCTCTTTTCAGAGTGTTCACTTTCTCCCTGGCTGAGAGCATAGCCCTTTCCCTCTCCCCTCCTCCTAGGCCTTGGGGCCACCATCATGCTGGGGCCTCCCAGATGGGTACTCACCTGAAGCCCCATGGCAGGCTGAAACGTCCCCACAGAGATGTGCATGTCCTAAGCCCTGGAACCAGACTGGGACCTTATTCGGAAACGGGGACTTTACAGATGTGATTAAGTTAAGGATCTTGACATGGAGAGATCATCCTGGATTATCTGGGTAGGCCCTAAATGCAGTGACAAGTGTGCTTATAAGAGGGAGGCAGAAAGAGATTTGACACACGCACACGCACACGCACACGCACACGCACAGAGAAGGAAGCCATGTGAAGACAGAGGCAGAGCCTGGAGTGGTAGCCACAAGCCAAGGAATGACCGGAGCCACCAGAAGGGGGAGAGGCAGGAAGGATCCTCCCCTAGACTTTTTGGAGGAGCACGGCCCTGCTGACACCATGATTTTGGACTTGTGGCCTCCAGAACTGGGAGAGACTCAATCTCTGAAGTCACCCGCTTGTGGTCCTTTGTTACAGCCTCCCCAGGAAACTCCTACCAGTCCCCGACCTGGCCCCCAAGAAGTCCTGGGCCCCCTCAACCCTGCCTGCGGCATACCTCCCCTCGGACCTCCCAGGCGCTCGGCCTCCATAGAGTCTACCCCAGAGGTTCTGGAGAGCCAGGGTTCCTCTCTCATTCTCAGGAACAGCTCAGGGCTGGCTATGGGGAGCTCCGGCCTCTAGGGCGCGCAGCAGGCCTCGGGGCCCTTCAGCGTCAGGGCTGCCCCGGGCTCTCTAGGGCTGCAGGGACCCTGCCCCACAGGTCCAGAGTGGGGTTGGCTTTGTCTCTTCCTGCAGCCCCTGCCCTCCCAAGACCAGAGCCCAGAGCCTGTGGGGACAGGGCCTGGAGCCCATGGAGGGACCAGAAGTGAATGAACACTGCCGCCCAAGTTCTCAAAGCAGCCCCTCCACCCAACCCTTCAGGCCCCTCAAGGAGGGGTTGTCCTTCTGAGGTGCCCTGCCCCCATCCCCGGCCGTGGTCTCTGGACGCCTGGCTGGCTGCCCCTCCGACAAGCCCTAACTTGTCTAAACCCAAGCAGTGGATTCGGCTTAGGCTCCAGCTGGGCCCCGCTCCGTCCAGAAGGCGCCTGACCTGCAGTAAGTACTTGGAAATGTCCCCCCACCCCAGCCCCGTGTGGCTGAGAATGCTCCTTGGCAGCCACTTCCTTCACAGGACAGCCCTCCCTGAGGGAGCTGCTCCCGTGACTTAAATGGCGCGTGCGCGCGCGCGCGCGTGTGTGTGTGTGTGTGTCCACACCTGTGCCCGCCTCAGCTCACTCTCTGGCTTAGGCCCCTCCTCTGAGCTGCATCCACACACCCAGAGCGCCTGGGGTGCTCCCAGCCTCGGGTGGTATTCCTTGCAGCCCCTTCCTCTTCCTTCAGAGGCCTCAGACCTGGGGGTGCCCCACCCCCATCCTGCCCACTTCCTTCCTGTCACCGCACGTCCTATCTGTCCCCAAGTCCAGCGGCTGGAACCCGGCCCCTCCTCCCATCGTTCCTGCTGCTTTGGGGCATAGCTGAGGCGTTCTAGCTGGGCCCCCCGAGCCCATCCACCCACCCACCGCTCAGAGTGGACCAGCCCAGCCCCTGTAGCTTTGCCGCCCTGGGGCTTCCCGGGACCTCAGCCAGGCCCCGAGCTCCATGAGGAGGGCACCCTGCGTGGCGTGAAGTGTACACGAAACTGCATACTGGCAGGGATCACCTTCATTTGCCCTGGGGTTTATTTTTAAGCCCAACCAGCCCCAACTTTTGTATGGTCGTCATCATCATCATCATCTAATAGTTTGCAACACACTTGACAGCAGAGTGAGACTAAGTAATCCACCTTCGACCAACTGCTCTGGGTGTAGAACCGTGTTTTCCAACCATGACTCACAAGCTCTTGTGAGGCATGGCCCTGGTCACCCCCCTGGGCTCCTGCCACAGGGCCAAATGGTCCCCTGGGTGCCTCAGGGCCTCTGGTCTGGGCAGAGTGTGGGTCCTGCCCACAGGGCACTGTCCCCTACTGTGTAGGGTGACCCACAAGACCCACAGGACACCTTCCCTAGGGCCCAGCCACAAGGGTCTTATGTGCATTATTACACTTGTCTTACTAGTTTTTTTTTTGTTTTTTTTTGAGAGAGAGAGAGAGGGCACATGTGCGTGAGCAGGGGGAGGGACAGAGGGACAGGGAGAGAGGAATCCCAAGCAGACTCCAAGCTCATTGCAGAGCCTGACATGGGGCTCTACCTCACAACCCTGAGACACGCCCCAAGCTCAGGTCAAGAGTCGGATGGTTAACCGACTGAGCCACCAAGTGCCCCACTTGTCTTACGAGTTTGTCCTGGCACCTCCGTCCCTGAGTGAGAGGGAGGCAGAGAGGAGAGGAAGGGCACGAAGGCTGGGAGGGAAGACAAAGATCTCTGGGGGCTACGTTGGACCTGCACGACACAGTTTGGTGCCCCAGACCGGCCCACAGAGAAATGGCCTGAGGGCTCCATGTCTCTGTCTCCTCCAGGCCCCAGTGCTGGCTGTCCCTCTTCCCGGCCAGTGAGGGGACTTGACTGAGGCCCTGTCTCCTGGCCCCTGGCCAGTGCCCTTGCCCTGAGCCTGCCCAGCTCAGCAGACATGGCCCAGAATAGTGCTATGATGCCGACGGGTGACATTCTATCACAGGGCCACCATGCTGAGCGGCGCCTCCCATCCCCAAAAGGGGAAACTCAGGGACGTCGGGCACCCTGGTGCCAGGCCAGGCAGAAGGGCATGCAGCCCTGTGCTCGGAGCCAGCCCGGGGCGCCTCTGAGCTCCTTCTCTCCTGGGCTGGCTCTCCTCATGGGCCCTGGCTGCTCTACTTTCACTGGAAAGCCCAGGCCCCCACCACCTGAGGCAGAGGTCCCTCGTGGGGAACGAAGGACGAGCAGCCAGGCTCTAGCCCACCACCTCCTCAGTCTGCTGGGCTTGCCGTCCAAGGGCACATTGCTCTGGGGACTGTCCCTCCCATGCCCATGCTGCCCTTTCTGGGCCAGACCTGTATTCCCAGCGAGTAGGCTTCTCAGGCCGTGTCCTGGATCCTTTCTTGGGAGCTGGCGACAGAGCGTTGCAACCTGGGCTTGGCTCTGCGCGCACACAGTGTGACCTACTGGGTGGAGGCTCTGCACGGGGCCCAGGCCAGGCCCGCCCAGGTGGGCGCGCACAACTTGCTGCCCGGTCTCCGTGAGGCCTGGCCTGCCCAGGTGTGCGCCCCCTGGTGCTGACTTGGGTGCTGTGCACAGTTTTGATAACAGCCGGGATCTAGTGTTGTTGTGAGCCCCCAAATCCCATCAGGACCGGCAGGCAGGGCCCCTAGGATTTCCAGGCTCCCCTCTCAGAGTGAGGGTCTAATCTGGTGCTCTGAAGATGGCAGGTGCTTGGCAAGTGCTCCACTCTGGGGGGGCAAGTGCTCCCTCAGCCAGGACAGCTGGGGCAAAGCAAGTGCCTCGAAGAAAGCGGAAGGGGCCTCCTTGTCCAGTCTCGGATCTGGAGGGACTGAGGACTCTGGCCTGCGGGCAGGGAAAGCAGCAAAGAGGAAGCCCGAGGCTCAGAGTGGCCCATTGTGGCTCCCCTCTCCGCTCAGTCCCCAGCGCCCCGCCCCCCCATAAGTGGCAGCACACAGAGCCATATTGCACAGTGTTTCTTTAATTGGAAGACAACAACCGACCTCAGAAGCAGCCCCTCCTCAAGTTGGGTGTGATTGCTTGAAACCCCCACCATACCAGGGGCCAGAAGGCGAAGGGAGGGAGAATTAGCCATCATGGGGGGAAAGAGGGACAAGGAAAGCTGGCTGGCGGCTCCAGCGGGATGCCGGGCCCTTTGCAGGGCCAGTGCTCCCCTTTGGAACAGTGGATGTGTGCAGGGCACATCACCTCCACCTGCCGGCCTCCTCCAGGACAGTCCAGACTTGGGGGCAAGGACCGCGTGGGGCAGGCTTGGAGACAGCTGCCCACTGTCCCCTGGCTTGCCTGGGTAAGGGCTGGGCAGAAGCCCAGCGAGACAGACACTGGACCCAGCTCAGAGATGTGAGAGAGGAGAGCAAGGATGAGAGAGATAGAGGGAGATAGAGAGAGAGGGAGAGAGAGAGCCAGAGAGCCAGAGAGGAAGATACTGGTCTAGAGGCCCGTAGAGCAAAGAGGCTCGGATAGATGGGCCATGAACTTGCAGAAGGGTGGGGGGCACGAGAAGCCAAGGGTAGCAGGCCAGGCCAAGGATGGTTGGAAGCTGGAGGAATGTGTGCCAGGCAGGTGGGGTGGGCTGTCTCCATCCTTGTTAGCCCCTTTCCACCCTCTTGACCCAGGGCCCATCTTTCTTGGACTGGAGTCTTGGGCAATTTGATTTCAGGGTGAATGGGAAGAGAGCTTTATGAGGGAGCCTCTGAGTGGCTATGATGGGGGGCGGGGGCAGGGCAGCTCTGAAGCCAAGAGGCATGTGATGGTGGCTGGGTCTTGTGCCCCATCTGCATGCTTGGGAGCCAGGATGAGGGCGTCAGGAGGCAGCGAGTTGGGGTCCAGGATCAAGGGCGGGGCTGGGTTGGGTGCAGCTGGGCGCTGGCTTCGCTCCTTTGCTCTGCCCTCCCCTTCACGATGTCTGCTGTGCTCCCCAGAGGCCCCGCCCAGGCCACCACAGTGGCTGCTTGCTGCTTCTACTTTTTGTAGTTGCCAAACTGGATGGCCAGGCGGTCGGTGACGCAGCGGAAAGTGGCCGGCTGCACCTCCCAGTAGGGCACAGGGTTATTGAAGAGGCTGATGCCGTTGTAGTATGCCCGCTTGACCCCGAAGCCCACAGGACAGAAGTCGTTGACGCCCACCTTGGTGATGTTGTTGGTGTGCAGATAGACCACCTGGGGGCAGAGGGGTGTGGCTCAGGCCCAGTGCTGGCGGCCGACTCATCCCCTGACCACCCTCCGAACCTGGTCCAGCCTGGGTGGGCCAGGTGGAGGGCAGACAACAGAGGGCTTGGGCCCTCCCTCCTGGCTGAGTCCCGCCTGGCCATCTCATGGGTGCGATTTCATTGCAGGGCTTGCCCTTTTGAGGCTTGGGTATGGTTGCCAGGTGGGTGTTGGATGGGATTTTAAGGTGCTGGTGTGTGACCAGGGGCCGGGACGAGGGACCCAGATGCGGTGTATGGTGGGTGGGAAGTGAGGGGCCTGGAAAGATGGCACCTTGGGCTCACAGAGGGTCCCTGGCCCTCCCTCTGGGTTTCCCAAACTCCAGGCCTGCCCCTGGGTACAGCCTCTCACTCCAGAGACCCACAGGTATGAGAGGAGAAAGAGCCTGCAGATGACCTCCTCTTCCTTCCAGTCCGCAGGGGTGCTTGCTCTCTAGCAGCCCTCAACTTCCTGAAGCCCCTCTCTAGGGGAGGGACAGAGGAAGCAGGAGGGTGAGGAGGTAAGGAGCCCCGTGGTGGCGCGGAGCTGCTCAGCCTGCAGGGGCGCCCTCTAGAGGCAGAGAGGACACCGGCCGCTAGAGGGCGCGCTTAGCCGGGCATGGGCCTCCCTGCCGCAGCTTCTGGCCTGACCCTCTCCCCCCGCCCTCACCGGTCTGGACTTGGCTCTGGCTGGACAACCTGTGAGAATGGCAGGTCTCCTGGCGAGTATGAATGGGACCGAGGAAGAGACTGGAAACCAAGCCAGGGACAGAGGTCCCTGAAAGAACCCCAGCCAAGACCCTGCACCCCCTCACCAGCCTACTTCCTGCTCTGAGCTGAACCTATCTTGCCACAAATCTGTGCACCTCCGATGCCCAGACTGTTCTCTGACCTCCCAGGCTCTGCCATGCCTTTCTGGTGTCCCACCCACCTAGGAAAACTTCAGCTGCAATATCTACCAGGCCAACTCCTGCTCACGCCTCGAGCCCCCTCCCCACCCATGACCTGCCCTCTTTGTCATCCACGGTGGAGTCCCCGCTCGCCCTCCCTACTTCCTCAGCACTGATCCTTGTGATTGCTTCTTTGCAGATCAGGAGGTGGAGGCAGAGAGAGCAGAAGACGCTGGCCAGATCACACACACCAAGGTCCTGTTCCACTCTGTCTTACAGAAGCTGGCATGGGGGCTGCCCACGGCTCTCACCTGGAGGAGCTTGAGGTCCGGAAGGCCAGAAGGCACCCTGGACAGCTTGTTATTGTCCAAGTGCAGCTCCCGCAGGGTGGGCAGGAAGCTTAGGCTCCCGTTCTCGATCATGCGGATCTGGTTGTGGCCCAGGCCCAACCTGCAAAGGGCAGATGAGATGTACCAAAGGCTAGAGGAGAAAAGAGCAGTGGGGCAGGGCACACTGCTTGGACCCCCAGACCACCTGTACAGCTTGGAGTAACGGAGCAGATCCTCCAGCTCGATGGCCTGGATCTTGTTGTGGTCCAGATGGAGTTCATTCAGGGTCTCGGGGAGGTCTGCCAGGAAAAGAGGGTGTTCTGAGTGGAATGCAGGAGGGGAGGCCACGTGTGCGGGCTGGGTCTGTATGTGGGGTGGTGGACGGGAGCACTACCAAAGCCCTCCCTGAGTTGACTGGTGGCTCCAGATGTCTCCAGCCCCCCGCCCCCCATCCGTGCCCATCTGTGCCATGGAGGCCGGAGAGCAGGGGGGAAAGGGGCTGCCTTCCTACCTTTGGGGATGCCGGTGAGCTTGGCCTCAGAGATGCGAAGGTAGTTGAGCTTCAGGCCATCGAAGGCTCCAGGCTCAAAGCCACTGTTTTCCAGGGGGTTCCCACCCATCTCTAGGAGAGAAGCCCTGCTCAGTCCTGGCGCCGGAGCTGGGCGGCCGCCTGCCTGCACAGCCCCAGGTCCTGCGGGCTTCCTGGCTTGGGCTAGCCTGACGGGCCCTGCTCCCCCAGCTCCCCCTGAAAGCAGCTCTGCTAATTTACTGGGCTGATTGCAAACTCCTGGCTATTCAAGACCATTACCTCCCAAGGGTGTTGGCTCAGGCATCGACCTCCGGGGGTAGGGGAAGCAGGAGGAAAGGGAGGGGAGCCAGAGATCAAGGTGGGGCTCCACCCCAGCCTGCTCAGCCCCTCTGGCTGGGCCCATGGTGGTCCCTGGCTGGCTGGCCCTTTCCCTTCCCTCTCTCTATGGTCCCCAGGTTTCTCTTCATTTTGCCTTGGCAGCCCTGGGGCATGCTCCCAGACAAGCGTCCAGAATGTTCTATGAGGCCCACCAGGCTTGTCCGTGGCACCAAGCCACTCTGGCTGCAAGAGGCCGCTCTCCCTGAGCCCTCCCTGCTGGCCACGGGGTGAGGCCTGCCTGTCACGGGCCGGCCGCACTCACCGATGCAGTTCATGTTGCGCAGCCCGCTAAACACGCCCTTTGGCACCTTGCGGATGCGGTTGTCATGGATGCGGAGCTCCACCAGGGAGCTGGGCAGGTTAGGAGGGATCTCCACCAGGTGGTTCTTGGAGATATAGAGCTTCTGCAGCTTCCGCAGGGGGCTGAAGGCCTTCTCGTGGATCTTGGAGATCTTGTTGTTCACCAGGACGAGAGCCTGGGGCAGGGAGGGCGTGGGAAGTGAAGGCACCAGCTCCCCACCGCGCCCTGCCCTCACCACTTTCTCCCTCCCTTGCTCCACCACCCCCCCCTCCCACCCCGGACTGGCGATCCGTGGGGCCTCCGGCACAGCCTCAAGCAGATCCATCTGTGCCCGCGGGCAGAGTGCAGAGCCAGAAGCCCGCACTCAGGCCCGGCTGGGCGATTATTGCCTCACACGGCCCACCACTTGGCTGCGTCTCGATTTCCCTACTTGCACCCTGGCTATGACCAAGTCTTTCCTTCTCGGGTAGCTGCAATGCACCAATACAACAAAAAGTTTTCAGCCGAAAAGGGAATTGGGCGGAGCGATTCTGTCCTGTGCTTCTGGCTGCTGACATCCACACATGTGACCTGTGACCTGGGGCACTCCAGACTTCTCGCAGGACTCCACGGGCCCCCGGTCCCTCTGGCACCCACATGGCACCGCCCACCTCCTCGGAGCCCCGCAGGGCCGGGGCTCGCTTACATAAAGGTGCTGGAGGCCTTTGAAGTCATCCCTGCGGAGCTCCGAGATGTCATTGTTCTGCAGGTCCAGCAGCGTCGTGTCGGGTGAGATCTCCTTGGGCACAGCCTTCAGACCTGGGGGCCGGGGCCACCGTCACCAGCATGAGCGACTCTGAGCACCGGGACACGCACGCGCGCGCACACACAGACACGCACGCAGGGACTCTGCCGCAGGTGAAGGCCCTTCTCACTCCCCACCCGCTTGCAACCACACAACCGTTCCACACTGAAACCCAGATCCCCAGGCCTGTGTGGGGTCACCCCCTCCCTGACCCCACCCTTTCATGCCCATCCCACAAGACGGACACGTGTCTTCTTGGTGGGGCGCTCAGGCTGGGCCTGCGCCTTCAGGCACCTGTCCCGCCCTGGTCCCAGGACTGACCCAGGTCGGAGCACTGAACAACCCGCAGGTGGCAGTGGCAGCCAAAGGGACACATGGCGCTGAAGGTGGGCGGGAGGGAGTCCAGGTCCGGGACCCCTGAAGTTGTCTCAGCACCCGAAGCCTCCTCATCGTTCAGCATGGGCAGCCCGTCGTCCAAGGTAAAGTCCCAGAAGGCCTTCTGCTCAAAGGGCAGAGCCTGGCTCAGGGCCAGCAGGGATGCGAGGAGCCACAGGGGCCGCATGGTGGGTGTGCCTGGGAAGCCAGGGTGAGGAGGGGCTGTCAGGAGGGCCCAGCCGGCACTCGTACCTGCCCTCTGGGCCCTTTCCCGGCAAACCTCCAAACAGCAGGAGCCGAGGTTCTGCACGTGCTGGCACCCCGTTCGCCACTCCTCACTGGGGACAGCCAGACCCCAAGGTAGGAGCGGCCGGGAAGGAGGCGGCAGAGGGAGGAGGTGTGGGCAGGCGGGAGACACCTCCTGCTCCCCTCTGATCCCAGGCAGGATGCTGGCTTTAATGGGCAATGCGTTGTCTTGCCAGTCGGGGAGTCTGCCGCACTAACCCCCTCCCCCGCTGTCCCCCACACACCACTGAGTCAGCCAGCAGCCTGCCTGGGGGGGGGGGGGAGTGAGGCGAGCGAAGGGAGTGGAGGAGGCAGACGGAAACGCAACTATTTGCCCCATACCGGCTTTGAAAGATTTGGATTTGAATGCACTATTGTGGCTCAGGGCAATGTGGGTGCAGTCAGTGTTGAGCTAGACCACCATGAGTCACTTCCTTTCCTGCCTGAGCTCCCCCTTGCAGCACACCCACATTTTTCGAAGAAAAGTCGAGGGGCCAAGACACCAGGCTGGGCACGCTGGGCTGAGACCTGGGCTAGCCCCGGAGGCAGTGCGGAGAAAGAGAGCCAGGCCGAAATGGCTGAGGGGAGGGGCACCCACCCTCCCCATTGCTCCCCAGGGCCTCAGCAGCCCCTCCTGGCCTCCAGCGCTTCCCGTGGCTTGGCCTGCAGAGCCCCAGGGCTCGCACATCGGCCCCTGCCTTCCTTCTGCCCGTGGCCCAGCCCCCTGGAGAGGCCACCAGAGGGGAGTAGGCTGCTGCCAAAGTGGCAGGCAGGATCGGGCTTGTCTGAAGGCTCCCCCGGGCCGGGCAGCGGGGTGGGCGTGAGGGGAAGCTGCCCTGCCTGAACCTGCCCCAGGTGCCCATATTTACCCACCTCCTTCCTTCTCCCATCCAGAGAGAGGCCCCTCTGCTGGAAGGTCCTGTGCGGGAAAAAGCCCGAGCCTCTGCCTCTCCCAGCACCCTCACCTACCTGGATTGCCCGGGAAAGTCGCAGCCGGCCTGATTTCCCCATTTGTTATACAGGCATAAGTGGGCCTGCCCTGCTTCCCTCCTAGATTCTGGTGTCTGGGGTTGCCTTGGGGGCATCTGTGGGCAGTAAGCCTGGCCGGGTTCCAGGGGCTTCCTGCAGACCCACACCGGGCCCCACCCCAGGGAGACCCTCCTCACTTGGGGCCCATTTTGGCTGGGGGAGGGGCCGTGAGGGGCTTCAGTGGGGCTGGGTGACCCCTGAGCCTCACTGCTGGATGGAAATGTGGAAGGAGTCCCTGGGGAGTGGAGGGCCTGCGTACTCGAGGCCAGCGCCTTGTGAGCAGCTTGGCCCTGCCTGCTGCTTTCCTGGGCAAGCCGGCTGCCCCCCAGAATCCTCCCACTCAGCAGGCCAGGGGCCTGGGACCACCTCCGGGGCTGGGCACAACTGCTCTATGCCCCGGGGTTCCCATCTCTCCCAGTCTTGCCACCCTCTTCCATACTCAGGCACCCCCTCAGTGGGTCATGTAGCTTGCCCTGGCTCCCACCATCCCCAAGGACAGAGTGGGAGAGAATGGAGCAGCCTTTCTGGCAACCGGGCCTGCAGTGTGCTTGGCCAGCAGAGGTCACGGACCCAGGACATGGTTCGGTGGACTCAGCTGGAGAGCCAGCCCCAGAACGCCCCCAGCAGGTTCCAACAGCCCTCCTGAGTGTGGCCCCCAGTGACAAGCTCAGAGAAGCTGCGTGCCTGTCCCAGGTCACACAGCAAAGCAAAGGTCCCCCATGTCGGGGGAGCACCCAGTGTGCCTGGCTCCTTCAAGCCCCAGCACCCCACGATCACACCCCAGGTCCTGCCAGCCCCCAGAAGGTCACGGTGCCGAGTAGGGAGAAGGCCCTGTGCTTGCCTACCTGGGCAGTGTGTCCCTCCTTCTTCCCCTGATTCTGCAACCTCCAGGGCAGAGCAGGGTAGGCCTAGGCCTCGAGTGCCTGCTGCTGCTGCTTGGGGCCCTTGCCTGGGAGCCACTGGACGCCCAGGGCTGGGAGGAGGAGGAGTGGTAGGAGAGAACAGGAAGGGGAGGATGGAGGCAGGAGAGCAAGATGGAGTGGGAGAGAGGGAGGAGACTGTTCCCTTCTTGCCTGGCACCCCTGCCAAAGCCGCTACCTCACAGGGGGGATGAGTCAGGGCTGGAACGCCCAGTGGGAGCCTTGGAAGGCTTTGGGATCCACAGTTCACCTGGATAGGTGGGGGTGGGTGGGGTGGTCTGGCCAGGCCCAGGGAAGGCTGTGGGGAGAGGTGGGCAAAAGCAGGCCTCTTCTAGCCTGCCAGGGCTGGGAAGGGCTGGGGGTCTCCACAGGGAATCTCCGCCCCCCCATCTGGCCCCTCCACCAGAGTAGGGGATGGATGGCCCTGGGAAGGCCAACCAGGGCAAGACAGGCCACCCAGGCTCCACGTGGGCTCCCGGGACCTGTCCCGGGGGGATGGGTGCTCTAGACGAGATGAATCAGCTCAAACCAGCCATGCTTGATGTCGCTGCATCTGGGGGCCACAGAGAGGCTGAGGCAGCGGCCCTGGGCTCCAGCGCAGGCTCGTTCTTGGGGGGAAGGGACTGAAGCTGAGGGCTTGGAGGCCCTATACCAGGGCCCTGTGACAGAGGCAGAGGACAAGGTGTGGCTGGTTCTCCCGCCACCCGCCTCTGGCCGGGCCCAGGCAGTGGACCGGCTGGAAGGGTGGGGGCTGGGCAGGCTTCCCAGCAGAGCCTCATGTCCACTCTGGGAGCCGGCACAAGACTCAGCTGGTAGAACTGCACGGCGGAGTTGGGGGGGGGCGGCTGGCCGGACAATGGACCTGAGGGGCCTTGAGCCCCATCAAAGTGTGCTTGGAGCTCGCTGGACACCGCCCCCCCCCACCCCCCGGCTCAGAGCAAAGGAAAGAAGTGGTCACAGCGGTGAGGCCTCCGGCCCGGTGCCCACAGATGTGAGCAAGGGAAAAGGCCGGGCTTCCTGGAGCCTGCGCCGCCAGACCAATAGGGCCTTCCTTGTCTAGCCCTCTGAAAGCCAGCGCAGTCCTCCGAGTGGGATTGCTCCAGGTCAGCGCCAAACAAGACGCATTGGCAGCCTCTGAGAACATGGAGGGGCCGTGCCAGGCATTCAGGCCAGGCCAAGGGCGGCGGGAGCAGGACTTAAGGTCTGGCATGCCCTGGGAGCTTGCTTGCAGATGTGTGGCCTGCCGCTGCCAAGTCGTAGACGCCGGGCACTGTCCCGAGGCCTCAGCCCAGGGTGTCTGGCCCCACGGAGCAACCCGACCTGAACTCTGGCGTGCGTGCCACCATCTACCTAGCCCTGCCGAATCCCTGGGACTACGTGGATGGGGAGGGTTGGGAGGGGGACGGGCAACACAGGGCACCCTTCCCCCCCCCCCCCCCCTCTTTCCGCCAAATCCCTCAGGAGCCAGCTTCAAACACCAGGCCGGAGGCAGGGGCACTGTCCAGAGCTGTATTCCCGGCTGCTCCCTGCTGCCCTCCCAGGCCCCAGCCCACCGACCCTCCGATGGCGTCTAATCTGCATTTGTGTGCCAAGCAGGTGCGTGTGTGTGAGGGGGTGACCGTGTGAGGGGCTCGTGGCTGGAGTGGGGAGGGGGCAGGCCCTGAGCCCCACCCCATCTGCGTCTGCACCCCAGGCCACCGTCGGCTGCCCGGCGAGCAGACGCCTGAACGTGGCCGGCCAGGGCAGCTCTTTCCCGCCGTGGCCCTGGCACTGCTGGTGTGACTGGACGGAGCTGGGCCCCGGGCTGTCAGCCTTCAGGGAGAGGTATGACCTGAATGCGGGAGTTGGAGGCTGTAGGGAGCCAGCAGGGAGCCGGCCCTCTGGCTACAGAGGGCTGGTCCCGGGGACCCGGCAGGGTGGCCCATGCTGGCTCGGCCAGACCTCTCTCCCCACAGCATTCAGGAGAGCCATCCACCCCTCCCCCACTCTGCCGGGAAACCTCTGGAAAGCAGGAGGGTCAAACTGCTGGCCAGGAGCCAGGCAGCAGATGACCCAGGTCAGCTGGGGGTCCTGAGTTTCCGGCTCCTTTCACACCTGAGCCGTGTGTCCTTCCTCCTCCTCCCGCTCACTGAAGAAATCCTGAGCTCCTCCTCACCACGTTCTAGAATGTTTGAGGAAGAGGGTGGATGCTATCATCTCCCAGGGGCGGGGCAGGGGACTTAAACATAAACATAAACATAGCCCTCCCAAGGACCAAAAGAAGCAAGAGCTGTTTTTACCACTTAATGAATAGGTAAACTGAGGCTCAGACTTTGCCCAAAACTCTTGCCCAAGGCCACACAGTAAGGAAATGGTAGAACTGGCCTCCACTGTCTGTCTGTCTGTCTACCTGCCCATGTAACTGGCCCCATCCTCTGTCATTGCAGACCGTGCCGCAGGTCCCAAAGCCACAAGACCCTATACTCCCTAGGCTGTGCGGGGGGCTGGATCAGCCCCCGGGTCCCTGGAAAAGACTCCTCGGCAGCTCCCTCACCTGAGCTGGGAGGTGATGCTGGTGGAAAGCTGGGCCCTGCTCTGTGGGCCCTTTGCCCCCTTGCGGGCATCATGAATCCGCTGGCAACACGGGGCCTCTCTCTGACCGCCGAGAACAGCAGCGCCCTACTGTCTGGAGGGCCAGCCGCCCCTCCGTGGCCCCAGCACACCCACCAGCGCTTGCTTCAGGTCTGCAGAGGCATGGAAAAGCCATCATCCCAGCCAGGCCAGGGAGCTTCCCTGGAACATTTTAGGTCCTAGCGGCACCAGACCCCGAAGGGAGATGTTCTCAGCCTCCTTCCCAGAGCCTGGCGCCCCACATGCCTTGCTCCCTGGCTGGGCTAGGCCAGGCCACGGCAAGGGGGCTTGGCCCTGCCTTCTGGGCAGAAGACTGGCCAGGCACCTGGGAGTGAGACCCTTCCCTTCCTGGGCCCAGAGTTTCCTGCAGCTCCTTCCCTGCATCGGGTTCCCTGTTCTCTGCCGGGAGATCTGGCTGGGGGTGGGAGCCAGCCTTCTGCAGTCAGCCCAGGGGGCTCCTCCCAGGGCTCCCCCAGTGCGTGCCTCCTTGCAGCCAGGTGGCCTCTAAGGCCCTGATGGACCATAATCAAGGGCGAGCAGGGACTCAGACTGCAAGATCAAAGTCACATTTGCCTCCCGTCTCCTGGGACAGGGCTGCCACAGCCAGCCTCTCTCTCTGCCCTCTGCCCCTCTCCTTCAAGTCCTGCTTCTGTTCCCCAAATCCCCAATCCTGCAGCCACTTGGGCCTGTGTCCGCTGTGTTCCACTTGGCCATCCGACCCTCAAGGGGCAGATGGTGGGGGAGAAACAGGGTGAGCTTAGAGTCACAGAGTCCTGCAGCTCAGCCCCAGGCTGGTGTTCATGGAGTTTGGCTTCCAGATGCCATGGACTGGGAGAGCTGAGTGCTAGGAGACTGGGTAGAGACCCCAGCCCCTTAAAACTGAGAGATGTGTTACCACAGGGAGGGGCTGGTGAGTCATCTGAGTTCCGGGCTCCCGGGAATGACAGTGATGTTGTTCTGTAGGCTGCCATGGGAACTGAGGCTGGTGGGTCCTAGGCAAGAAGGTGTCTTCCATGGCCATCCCATGAACTGCCCTGATCCAGAGCAGGGCAGTTGGGGGGGACACGAGAAGCCAAATGGGGTGGCTTTGGGGCAGCTCCCAGGAGCCTGGAGTCCTAGAGGGAGTGAAGGAAGCCCCGGGGGGACGCTCGGGCTGTGGGCTCCAGGTGAGGGGGGATGAATCACAGCCACCCACCCCCTAGAGGAGGTGGCCACGAGGGCCCCGCCCCATGCCCACCCCAGGGGCCACTGGGAGACTGGCCTGACCACGGGGCCGGCCAGTTAGGCTTAATGGGCCTCAGGCCCGGGAGCAAGACCGAGCAGACACCTTCCCCGTTCCCCCAGCGCAGCTCCCCTCTGCCGGCCCCCTACTGGCTCCCTCTAAGGTGGGTGATCAAGGTGTGGGCCCCAGCGTCTGAGCAGAAGAGGACAGGAGGGAGGGGAGGGGCACTGACTGGCACTAGGGTCAGCTGATGGGGGGGCAGAGCTGCCAGGACCCTGCCTTCAGGGAGAGCTCTTGCTCAACACCCCCCAACTCCACGGCTCACAGAGAGGGTGCCTGGGAGAGCCACCATCACCCCTCTTGCCCCTCAATTTGAGCCAAGCCCTTGGGCTGGTGTGTCCCCTCGCACCAGTGGGGCCAACAGGTGTGGAAGGAGGCAGCTCCGGGCAGAGACCAAGCTCTCTCAACCTGGGTGACCGATGAGGAGGGTGGGGAGGGAGTCATGGTGGGGGTGGGAAGACCTTTTTTACAATCAGGGGTGTTGGAAGGTCCCTAGAGATGTGCAAGACAAACGACCGAGTGGCTCAGCAGATGAGGCTTCAGAGGCCTTGGGGCTGGGCCTGGGACCGTCCGCGGTGGGGGAGGGGGCAGGGTGGATGGCACCTGCGCGGGTGCCCGCTGCTTGTGTGCCCCAGAGAGATCCTGCGAGACGGCTGCGTCCCCAGGCTGCTAAGGACAAGTGACTGCTGGGGCAGTCCTGTGCTGCGCTGTCTCCGCGGGGCTTCCCCAGGGAGCGGAAGAGGGATGGCAGTGAGTGGCCCAGGAAGCAGGGCAGCTGGGAGAGACTGGAGGCCCTATTGGAAGGCTCTGCCCTCTTGTGGGGACTTGGCACCGGCACCGGAAGGGACACTCTGGGGTCTCTCAAACACTCCCGTTCCTCCTGTCCTTCCTTGTTTATGCTCCTCCAATGGGCCAGGGCCACTGGTAAGATGGGGCAGAAATTTCGTCAGAGGACTGGCATGCCAGCTTTCTGGGCCCCTGAAATGAGCCTGCCCAGAACCGCCCCCAGCCCATCAGCGAAAAAGCTGGGCTTCAGACTCCCCATCTACAAAACGGGCACTCGAGTCCCTGCTCCAGGGCAGGGCACAAAAGCCGTGGGATGGTTTGTGCCCACTGTGACCTGGGTTCTTGGGGCTTAGAGGTAGGCCAGTGGGCGGGTGGGTGGGCCAGGCTCCCAGTCTGCTCTCGCCGTCCAGTGCGGTGCCTTCCTTTCGATGCACGCCCACCCTCCTGCCCTCCAAGGCTACCCCGAGCTGTCCCACCAGAGCCAGACACGGGCGGCTTCCCCACGAAGGCGCCTCTGCCTGAGCAGCCGGTGTCTCAGGGAGCCGAGGCCCAGGCAGCTGCATGTCTCCAGGAGGCGCTCCCCTGCGTGTTCGCGGCCGCCCGCACGCATTCTCACCCCGCACCAACCCTGTCCCTGCGGGGACCTCCCCCAGGACCCTTCTTTCTTGGCGCTGAGGGAGGCCTGAGCATCTCCAGCCTGTCTCAACGCCACTGAGTCCCTGTAGGGTGGAGAGTCGGCAGGCCAGGGAGCAGGGGAGGGCACGGACGCAGGAGCATGCTGAGGGTAGGACTGGCCACATCTGCAACCAGAGTGGCCCTTAACGAACACTGTTCAAGAACAGTCTCCCTGGCCTGAACGAGGTCTACCCTGCCTGCCCCAAGCCACCACCCTGCCCTGGAGCACCCTGGGCCTCCCGCTCCCCTCAGCAGAACCAACTCGGGCACCCACCCACGGAGCAGTGAGGGGGGTGCTCCCATCCCCCAACCCTCCAGGGCACTTGGTGACACGTGCAGAGAGCTCCATTCAGCCTTGCTCCTCTCCTGGGTCGCTTGGCACGCCCCTCAGCATGCCAGCCATCTTGGGAACTTGCAGGACAGGCCAGTGGCCCTGTCACCTCCCACTCCAATCCCCACGCGGTGCAGTTGGCCACAGGTTGTCATTATCAATGCCCAAGTGACTTTGAGGCTTCCCTGGGTGGTATGGCGTCAATAGCCAGGGCTTGTCAGTCAGGAGCCCTGGGTCCTGGCCCCAGCTTTGCATCTGACTTGCTGTGCAATTGTAGGCAGGTTCCTGCCTGTCTCTGGGCCTCACTGGTCCCCTTTGTACAATGGAGGGAGTGGGGGTGAGACCAGCAGGGGCCACTCCTCCCCTCCCAAAGCACTCTGGGAGGCAACCTTGCAACTATGCTTTTGCTTCAGACCTGGGGCTCTCCCTCCAATCTAGAGTCGCCCCATGCACCAGTCGGTGGGGGGCTGCTTTTGGGGGACAGAGCTCTTGAACCTCACTGATCCTTAAAGGCATCCATCCTGGGACAACGGTGTCTGAGTTTGAAAGTGGATCTGTGGCCTCACCCCTCCCCAGGGTCCCCAGAAACCCTGCAGGGTCCCAAGCTAGGCCTGCCCAGGCTAACATGGCATTCCCCCCCCCCCCATTCTGAGTCAATCCAAGGGGGTCCTGGGGACAGGCAGAACTGAGCCACCCAAGCAGCCGCACCCAGGGACCCTGTGGCCAGGGCCCTGTGGACCCACCCCTCACTCAGGAGGAGGTAGAGGAAGGGAATTAGCCTGTGAGGAAGGGAGAAATATCTGGGCAGGCTGCCTGGGGTGTGCGGGGGAAACCAAGTCTCCGAGCCCACACCAAGGGCTGGTGCTGGGCAGTGCGGACTGTTCCCCAAGGTGCCAGAGGAGAGCGCGGAGGGAAGCCCGCAGGAGTGCAGGGTGCTCTCAGGGACTCAGGGACTCCCAGTGAAGGACGAGGGCTACTGGCAGAGCTGGGATGCCAGCCACCCAGCCATGCCTGGGCCATGCTCGGGGCTGGGGGGGGAAGTCAAGGGGAAGAACCTGAGAGGGAGGCAGGGAGGGTAGACATGCAGTGTTGCTGAGTGAGGTCAGAAGGGAGAGGAAAGGGGGGACAGAAAACACAGAAAGGGACAAGGACTAAGGGAGCTGCAGCGTGGTGACGAAGGCGTGTGGGCCAGTGGGAATCGTGCCTGGAGGTAAGGGGCTGGCAGAGACAAGGGTAGGGATGTGGAGGGGTGGTGTGGGGGCAGCAGGGACGGGCGGCATCTCCAGGACGGTGAGGGGACAGTGGAACCAGGGATGAGACAAGGAGGGGACAGCAGGGACAGCCGGGGGGGGGCTGGTGTGGGGGGCCCTACCTGGAGAGGGCAGGCAGCCGGGCACAGGCTGGCTGGTTGGCAGGCTTGGGTGTCAGGCAGTCAGTGCGTCTGTCCGTCTTCGTCGGGCCCTCCGAGAGCAGCTGCTCACTCCGGGGCAGTTTGTGGAGAGAGGGAAGACAGAGGCGGTGGGAGGGAGGCTAAAGGCTGGGCGGGCTGGCCGACAGGGAGGGGACGACGGCAGGAGGGGGCGGGGAGGGAGGAAAAAAGGGAGGGGGCTGGTGGGGCGGAGAGGGAAGGAGAGAGGGAGGGAAGAAGGGAGGGAGGGGGCAGGCCTCCGGGGGCCCCCCTGGAAGCTTCAAAGGGAGCAATTTTCTTCTAGACGGCTGGGCTAGCTGTCCCCCCCCCCCCACCCACCGCCCCAGGCACATGGGGAAGGTCCACACTCTCACTCACACAAGGACCCTTGGTGTCTCTGGGCAGGCACAGCCTTAGATAGTCAAATTTTCCACTGCCCAGATAGGGACACTGAGGCCCAGAGAGGGGCGGGAACTGGCTTGCTGGCACTTGCAGGCAGAGAGCAGAAAGGGAAGGGAGGCGAGGGGGAGGCGGCCTGTGGTTGCTAGTCCAGCGAGTGGCCCCTGAAATTCTGTCCTGAGCTCGCCCAGAACCTCGGGCAGCCTGGGCCTGAACAAGGAGGTGGTTCTCCGCAGTCAGGGAGGCAGCTGTTGCGGATTTCTGGATTTTAGCAGGCTCCCAGGTACTCTGGACATCCCAGCCCCCCACCCCACTCCAGTCTTTTTTCCCTGGAAAAGAGGACTGGTCTTCTCTGTGTGAACTCAAGATGGGACTCAGCTGGGGACTGACAGGAAGGCGTCACAGACTCTGGGGGTCTTCCCTAGCTTGCCTACCCTGAGGCTCAGACAAGCTGAGAGTGGAAAAGTGAGTCATCTTTCTTTGCTCAATCCGTGCGGTCCCCTAGGAGGCAATGAATACTCTGTGGGTGGGCACTTCCTCGGGGCTGAGCCCTGTGCGGGCCACTCATAGGGTCGAACTGGGCCAGCCTGCCAAACGTCCCAGGAAGAGGCCACCATCAGCCACAACCCCACGTGATCACTGGGAGCCCAGCTCTACCTGTGTCTAGAGCCCAGGGCCTTAGCACATGTCCTCTCTGTCCAGCGGGGTCCCCTTCTTCCCCTGGTCTGTGTACCCACAGAAACTAAAGAAGGGCCGGAATGCCCCTGAGATCAAAAGAGAAAACTGCATGGAGAGATGACGAACTCCACAGGCAGAGGCTGAGGGAGGTGGGGGAGAGGTGGGTCCCAGAAGGGAGAACAGGAGTGAGGCCTGTGGGTCCTGAGCACCTGGCCAGCTGTGCAGGGCCACGTGCAGGTGGGGTCTAGAAGGTTCTGCCTGGGGATGTGGCTGGGCCCGGATCCCCTTCAGGGCCCCCGGCCGAGGACCGGAGACACATGGTGGCCTGATCAAGCCATGGTGCCTGCCTGCAAGAAGCTTCCAGGCCACGGAGAAAGGAGATGTGGGAAAAACAGGGTCTGGGGTGGGAGCTCTTGTTTTCATGGGTGAGGCGGCTGCAGATGCTTGGGACCTGGAGACTGGAGAGAACACATGCCCTTCCAGACAAGGGGAGTCGTTTGTCTGCTTGTTTGTTTGTGTTTTTTACTGTTTATTGGAGACATACTCAAACGTCTCTGGCAGTAGAAGCCCACGTAGCGTCCCTGAGCTCCGGCGTCCCCCGTCACAGTGCCCCCGTCATGGATAAAACACCGTGCTCTGTGAAAGGGGCCCGTCACATAGTGCATGATTCCACATGAAACATCCAGAATAGGCAAACGTATAGGGACAGAAAGCGCATGAGTGGTTTCTTAGGGCCAGGGGGTAAGTGGGGGGATAGAGGGTGGCAGCTGAAGGCATCAGTTTTCTCTTCCAGGTGATGAAACTGTTCTAAAGTTGACTATGGTGATGTTGCACACTGAACATACTAAAAACCACTGAATTATACATTTTATTTTATTTTTTTAAACATTTTATTTTTTATTTGTCAGAGAGAGAGAGAGAGAGGGAGATCACAAGCAGGGGGAGCGGCAGGCAGAGGGAGAAGCAGGCTCCCCGCTGAGCACAGAGCCCGATGCGGGACTCGATCCTAGGACCCTGACATCATGACCTGAGCCGAAGGCAGATGCTTTACCGACTTGAGCCACCCAAGGGCCCTGAATTGTACATTTTAAATAGGAGAATTATATCTTAAAAAAGCTCTTTTTAAAAAAGAAAAAAAAAGTAAGACATGCCCATTACCCCAAGGAGCCTTTAGCTGCATCTAAAGCCCCACCTGGCCTTGTGCCCCCAGGCCACCCTCCACTGGCCCTGCACGGCTCTGGGGGCTGGGACCCTAGGAGCCAGCACTCAGGTCCTCGGCCTCCAGGAGTCCCAGTGGGAGCAAAAAGAGCCCTGAATACGGTGGCTGGAGCTCTGCTGGGGAAAGGCACTCTGGGGGCTCCAGGGCTGAGCTCTGAGCCCTGCAGGGAGGGGACGGGGGCACTCTTGTTTCTTGCTCCCCCAGGGCCACACACAGCACCAGAGACTCGGAAAGGCTTCCTGGAGGAAGTGACTTAGAGTAGACAAGAGAAAAAGGAGGGAAGAGAAATGTTGGCAGAGGAAGGGATAGCACACAGCAAGGCGCAGAGGGCGTGGGGACCAGCGGGGAGAGAGTATCACCCCAATTAGGTGGGGTAGCCTCAGTGTCCCCTGCACAGTGCACAGCCTTGGGTGTTGACCAGGCATGCTCCTGGAGGGAGCTTGGGGGTGATGATGGGCAACACCCTGCACAGGGCACATTATGCACCCTGGAGCTCTTTCCTGCAGTTGGGGGATGCATCTGGGGCAGTATTTCCGTAAATACGGCTCTTGCGCCTGGAAGTCTCTTGTGTCTGTGGTTTGCAGTCTGCAATAAGGCATAACTGAGTCACTCGGCCGGCCTGGCCCTCTAATTTGGGGGCCACTCCCAGACCAGCCAGGCAGCACCTCAGTCCTGGGCCTTCCCCTTCCTCCTCCCTCTCCCCGCAGCCCAGGGACAACCTGAAGCCCAGCTGGGAACAGCCCGTCCTTGTGGCCCCCTGCCCTCTGGCAGCAGGAGGCAGGGGAGGGCAGGCATGGAGGGCAAGGCCGGAAGGAAGAGCAGACATTTCCTGAGGCCCCCAGGCTCTGGAGGAGGCCCATGCACAGCTGTCTTAGCTCCACAAGAACACGTGCTAGACAGGGCTGGCCAAGTCATGGGGGTCAGGGGGGCTGCGAGAGGCAGAGCCCGGCCTCTGCCAGCATGAGCCCATGGGGGACAAGGGCCGTCTCCCAGCATGCCCTGGACCTCCGGGACACCACCAGACGGGCAGGCCCCCAAAGCCCGAGCGTGGACACTTTCCCCAAAGGGCTACAGAGCGCTGGCTGATCCTGCCGCTCTAGGCGCCACTGCTGGATCCCTGCTCAGAGCAGCCGGCCCTCAGCTTGCTGGCCCAGCCCGTCCCCCAGGACCCAGCCTGGAGCCCTAGAGTACAGGGAAGGTGCTTGGAGGTAGCATGGCAGGGGTAGCAGTTAGGGGACAGGAGGGCTGGCAAGGGCAAGGGTGCTAAGGCAAGGGCGCGCGTAGGAGGGGAAGGCAGGGCTGGTAAGCAGCTATGGGGGGCTCCTGGGGCAGGGCAATCCGAACCCATTTCCATCCTGTATGCCTGTGTGCGAAGGACCTGGAGTCAGCTGCAGCCTGTCCCCAAACAGCTGTGTGTGTCCTGCCTTCAAAGTGAGAGAGGGAGGCCCGGGAAAGAAGCAGGGCACACGGCAGGCAGGCTTCGAGTCACGGCTTCCCTTTGGGCATGAAACTCTGCCTCTGGTGGGGCTCCCTGGAGGGTAGAGTCTGGAAGCCTGGGAGGTGGCCCAGCATGTCAAGGCCCAGGGGCTTGAAAGGGACCCCTACCGAGGTGACAGCAGTTGAGAGAGCTGCCCCTGAGCTCCAGCCCACCCAGCTGTTGGTCCCATGAGCCTCTGGGGCCTGGAAAGAACAGCATGGCCCTGAGCTCCAGGGGCCCTCTGGCAGCCCCCTTCTGGGCCCTTCCTGGCCTCCCTGCCTTGCTGTGTCTGCCTAGGCCCCTGCTCATTCCTCTCTGCCTCTACGCGTCGCTCCCCCTGTCTGTTCTTCCTGGCTCCTCGCTCCTTCCTTAGATCTCCCATCTGTCCCTCTGTCCCTTTCCTGGGCACTGAGTCAGTCAGTCAGCCTCACTGTTCTCCGCCCCCCTGAGCACACGTGCTACTGGATCAGAAGCGAGGATGTGCTTGGAGAAGCATGATGGTGAGCAAGTGTGACGAGCGCTACAGAGGAAAGCACCGGCCTAGGGACTAGCACAGGATGGGGGTGCAGAGAGGACTTCCTGGGGGGAGGTGGCTCTCCAGCGGCCCCCTGGGCTGCCTCCCAGCCCTTCCCTGGAGTGCTCACACAGGGTTCTTGCAAAGCCAGCCCAAAGCAAATGCTCTCACCCCAGGGAGCCCCCTTACGCCCCCGTCTCCAGGACAAGTACCCGGCAGGGTCGCAGCACATACACATGGAGGTCACTTCTTGAGCAAGCGACCCCACCCGGAACTCAGCCGAGATCTCCGAGAGGGTCCTCGAGGCTCCTGGGCAATGCGGCCCCTGAAGCCAAGGTCACGGCCTCGCACGTGGGCCTCACTCACAGCCTGCTGGCTTCATCCACTCCCAACCTCCATGCCCTCAGCGGTGGGGCGGCGACAGCGGGGAGCCAGGCCCGAAGTCACCAGGGGGCAGCCCCTCCCAGCCGGAGTGTCTCCGGAGCCTAGGGGCCTGACGTCCGGGAGCCCTGAGGTAGCGTTCCCCCGCACCTCAGCATGCCTAACTGTGCTCAGGGGGACCCTCCGGGTGCAGGGGGCTGGGCACCGTTCCCCACGAGGCTCACGTTAAACAGACCCGAGAGGGAGCTGAGCCGCGGCAGAGCGGGCCGAGCCTCTGGCATCTGGAAGCTTCCCAGCGCTGATAGCCGAGCTGTGGCCAGTGGAAGCTGGCACTCTCTCTGCCAGAGCTTTTTTTGACCTTCCCCTGAGGACATAATCACACAGCGGCTCTCTGCCCCAGGCCGCCAGGGCTGTAATTTCAGGGCCCGAAGGGGTCCCCACGGAGGCTGGGCCTGTGTGTAGCTATCTTTAGAGAGGCGTGGTCTGGCGTGTGGCTCCAGGAGGGAAGGTGGACAGGGGGCTGTGCCACACGGAGGCGTCTGGGGGCTGCCCGTGAAGCCGGTGAGACCCAGGGAGGCCATGAGCCACCCCGGGACAGCCATGGTCTTCCCCCCGGGGGGACGCCAGCCCCCCGGAGCAGCGGCTGCATCTCCCTGCTGCCTGCAGGGCTAGGAGGCTCTGGGGGGGCAGGGGGTGAGGGCAGGCACGGGGGAGGGGGCCGGGCAGCCAGCGTCTCTTGGGCTGGCCCTGCATGGGGCACACCATGCTAGACGTAGCCTTTGCTCCTTCCTGAGCCCGTTTCTCCCGGATGTGGGGGGCTTAAACCAAGCTTGCCACCACGTGGGGTACGAGGCAGGAGGAAGGCTTGGCACCAGATGTGCAGAAAGCACGCAGGGAGCCTGGCGAAGGAGCGGGAGGCTGGCCCTCACGTGGGGGTGCTGGGGATAGAAAGCTTGGAGAAGAATTTGGAAGCCGATGGGCAGGACTCCGGGACTGTGGCTGGGAGGGGTGGGCAGAGATACAAGGGTCCACCGAGGGCCTGGGAAGGAGACGTCGCGCCAGCCCCAGGGGTACACCTCTGCTCCCTGTCCCCACTCCCCACCACTGCACTTGTTGCCTTATGGGTCCCCTTCCTGGTCCCCACCGTCCTTACCCTCAGCGTTCCCCCGCACCTCAGTACCCCTGTCTCAGTCCGAGGGCTGATGAGTGCCTCCCTTCCTGCCACCTGACTGTGGTCACCCCTCCGATGCCCAGCGCTGTGGGGTTCCTGAAGAGAAGGGCAGTAACCGCCTCCATGGCAGCACTGGTGAGCGGAACATATGGGGCCAGGGACGTGGGTGAAGAAGGGGCGGCTCCAGGGCGGCGGGGGTGGGGGTGGGGGTGAAGCGGGGGGCCTTGGTCCTGCCAGCAGGTACCACATACACTGCACTCGCTTGTCCTGGCTGGGGCTCTGTCTGGGGGCGTCCCACTGGGGGCCATGCCGCCTGGGCCCTCTCCCCTCTAGGACTGAAGCCCCTGCCCTCACGAGAGAATTGTACTCTTTGTCCTTGGTCACAGGCCAGCTCCTCCCTGGGCTACTCCTGTTCCTATCCTCCCCTGCCCGAGGTGGTGGCCCCAAGGGTCTCCCAGTAAACTTCCTGTGAGCTAATCCTTGCCTCCTAGTCCTGGTCGGTTTCTGGGGAGCCTGGTGGCAGACACCCACTAGGGGCTTGGCAGATCATTAAGGATTGGCTTCCAGGCCTGGGTTCAGCCCACCTGACAGCACCCCCAAGGGCCAAGTAGCTTCTGGTCTGAAGTGGAACTTACCCAGTAACCACCTGTGGGCTGCCCCTGCCCTCCTCAAGGCCAGGTTGTCCTGACAAGCAGTGGGCCCTGGGATGTGGCCCTTCTCCTCCCAGGCCCTCCGGCCTCACGTGCTCGGGAGGGGTAAGAACAGCAGGGAGGAGAGGCCAGCAGGGGAGGGTGGTTCACCTAGCCTGAACTTCCTGTGCCTCCCAGGGCCGGAGCCCTGTGACTGCGGAGAAGGAGGGGACTGGGGACTGACCATAGCAGGAGAGCAGGGGCCAGGCCGGGTAGCCAGCTGAGGGGGAGGGGTCATGAGAGCTGGGAAAGCAGCAAGCCCTCCCTCCCATCGGGGGCCAGCGCCTCAAGGGCTGCTGACCTCTGACCCAGCCCAAACAGGAAGTGCCCTATCTGTGGGCCTGGGCCCTGGAGAAGAAGGAATGCAAGGATGAGTCCAAAGCAAACACTCCCCGAGCTTCCCAGGCCTCTCCCCGCCCCCTGCCTGAGTCTGGCCCTTTCTCTGCTGAGAATTCGGGGGCGGAGTGGGGGTGAGGGTTGGGGGTGGGGGGCTGACTATAGAACGGGACTCACACGAGACTTGCATTTCCCAGGCCCAGACCCCAGCCAGAGGTGGTGGCCGGACAAGGTCTCCGCAGTAGGCACTTGGTGACTTTTTCCTTCACTCCACCCACATCCAGGCAGCACTGAAAGCTGGGGCCAGTCCTGCTCCTGCCACATCCTTGATGCCTGTCACTTAGCTATCTCTCTGGCCCCCATACCACCATGAGCCTTCCCACTCCCCTGGGGGCAGGGGCTGGGTCAGCTGTGGTCTCTGCTGGTTGTGGCCTCCCCATCCCTCACCCTCCCCAGCATCGGGTGAGATGGCATCATGAGCTGTCAAGGCTGACCTGGTGACCCTACACTGTTCCCAGTGGTCCCCTCCCAAAAGCAGGGTAACTGCCCTAGGGACTTCAGGGGGCTCTTCAGACCCTGTGTTCCCCCCCAGCACAGCTGACCCGTCCTGTCCTCAGGGCTTGGCAGGGCTGAGCTCTCGCAGCTTGCTGGTGTCTGCGTCTGCCTCCCCCACCAGGCAGGCAGGCTGCAACTCTGGCCAGGGGGCAGTCACCACTGGGTTCCCAGGGCGAGGCCTGGCCTCCCACGGACCAAGCACTCCCCACCCTTCCCTGGCACCAGGTCTCACAAAGGTACATTCGGGTCCCACATCACTGCATGCCTGCCCCTGCCCCTAAGGTCCTTCGGTGGGGCCCTGGTGACCCACAGGCTGGACTGGGGATGTGTACGCACCAGGGATGGGGGGAACCAGGGTAAGGGCACTGGGACCTGGATTAGGGGCAGAGAGAGAGGCAAGGTGTCCCTGGCCTCGGTACAGGTGTCAGTGTGAGGGGCTTTAGGACAAAGGGCAGGCACCAGGGGCCCCCACCTCAGCCTGCTCTGCCAGCAGAGCCCATCTCCGTGGGTCCACACCTGGGACAGGGATGCTTCCTGGGAGAGACGTACTGATGCTCTCTGAGCTGCTGGGTTGCCACATCCTTGTGAAGGCTGACTTCAGTACCCTGGCCAGGGCAGGTAAGGGTGGGGAGGCTCTTGGAGAAGCTTCTGGAACCAGGCCCTCTTAACTCCCTGCTAATGAAGTGGTGTGGAGGATGCAGGCCCTGGGGACTCTGTGCACAACAAAGCGCCAGCATGCAAATGCAGCTTAAATCCAGGACGGAGAGAGGGAGGTTTGTGGAGGCTCCTGGGCTTGAATGAAATGCATTTATTATGCTCAAGTCCAAACCAGCGCTGCACCCTGCTGGGCCATTTACTAAGTGAAGGGGCCTCAGCAGTCAATGGGAAGGGGGAGCATCTGAAGCAGCAGGGTCTTCTAGATCTTTCTCCTAGTAGTGCAAAGATCAAGTGGAGCTAGGCCTGCCCCCCGCCCCAAGTCCTAAGGGAGCAGGGGGCTCCTAGGAGCCCTCCGCCACCCCCTCCCCCTGCTGAGGCCGGAGGACCACACTGCAGTAGACCTGGATGCAGGAGAAGGTGGTGGGTGGGATGCGGCGCCGGTCAATAAGGTTGTTCTCCAGGTGTGTGGAGATGAGATTGGAGTCTTGAGCCACTCGAGTGTCAGATGGAATTCAGGGGCACGTGTCTATAGGGTGGGGATGGCAGGGTCAAGCAGAAGAGAGAAGGCCCCAGAAAGGTGAGGCAGGTATCATACAAGAGGAGAGAAACAGAGGGCCCTATAGTGAGGGGGGCAATACGACTGAGTCACGGCCACCGGACCCAGGGCGGCGGGTCAGGCAGGTCACTGCCACCACCTGCCACGTGCCCACTTGAGGCTCAGCCCTTGCTGCTCTGGGCCAGGGCCCTCTCACCTCCCCCTTGCCAGCCCCTGCCCAGATTTTTGCTGTCTGTAGCCCTCCACCTTGGCTGCCCTGGGCCTGCCAAGCACCGGCCCGGGCATAGCCTCCTGTCGCGGCAACCAAGATGGATAGATGGGGACAGCGAAGGATTCCTCCCACGGGCCCACCTGCCAGGCAGGGCCACCTGGCCTCAGCTGCCCCTTTCTCCCCTGGCTGGCAGTGCGGCGTGCTGGGACAGCATGATGGGCGTAGGCGCAGGGCCCCACCTGATCTTGCTGTGGCTCAGATGCGACACCTGCAGCCCCCTGAGGCGCAGGAGGCCACGTGGGATGGCCTGCAGCTGGTTGTGATCCCGCAGCTCAGCCAGGGAGGTGGGAAGGCCTGGGCAGGACACACCATGGCCGCCGTCGGCGTGCGGGCTGTTGTGGGACAGGTGCGGGAGCTCCAGGCCGGGCTTCACGTGTGCAAACACGTAGCCAGGGACGCGCTCGATGCGGTTGTGGTGCAGCGTCAGGCGCCGAAGGCCCCGTGGCAAGAGGGAGGGCGCGTGCACCAGCCGGTTGTGGGTCAAGGGGCTCCAGCTTCCTGCAGGGCGGACGGCCGGCCGGGCGCGGAGTGAGCGAGTGGAGCCCGGCAGGAACCAGAGCCACAGCTGAAGCCCCAAGTCAAGGTGCCTGGTGCACACCCGAGAAGGGAGTGGGGGATTGGCTCCCTGACGGCGGTGGCCGCCAGAGCTCCCGGCGGTTGCGCAGGGCAAGGAGGCCAGCTGCAGCCTGACCGTGAGTCAGGCCAGGCCCTGTCTGGCTTCTGCGTCCTCCTCTGTCTAAAGAGGCTGGGAAGAGGGGATCTGGGTGGGGTCCTTCCTTGTTCACCGCAGGGCTAGGGAGGCCAGTCCTTCCCCCACCTCGGGGGCTCCTCAAACGTACACCGGACAAAGGAAGTGCAACTGCAGGTGCTGGGGTGAGCCTGGCTCTGCTCTGCCCCTCCTCGGCCTCGCGGCCCTTGCCTTTTGTCCCTGTGCTCTTTTGTCATCTTCCTGTCTCACCCGGGCTGATAAGCAGGAGAAAGATGGGGAGGGAAAGAACACTAAGTCTCCCAGGGGTCAGGGCTGGGGACCCGGAGGGATCAGGGAGGCGGGCGGTGGAGCTTGGGTGGCCGCTAGCCCAGGTCACTCACTCCGTGGCGGGCCGTGGGTCAGGACCAGGGCCGGGCAAGGGGAAAAGCAGAAACAGAGGGTGGGGATGCTTCTAGCATGGGTTGGAGCAGGGCAAGTGGCTTTCCTCAGTGATACCCCCAGCCCCTGTGCATGGGGTCAGCCCTTTGGCCTTGGGGCCCATGCTGCCCTCAGCCCACGGGGGCTAGGGCTCCAGTGCCCCCTGAGCTTGCTTTCCCAGCAGCCGCCTCCCCTTCCACAGGCCGGAGAAAAGCTGGGCGGCGCCAGCAGGGCTTGACTGGCCGCCACCCCCCTGCCCAGGCCCCGCGGTGGGAGTGGAGGAGAGGAACAGCGGCTGGGTGGCCCCGCCCTAGGCTGCTGTCTGCTTTGCTTTGCCCCCTTGGCAAGAGGGGGAGAGGAAAAAAGAATAATTAAACCCAAACGTCCTGGTAACTTTTTCCTGGAACATGAGGGTGCAGGGCGGGAGGCTCTGGTCCCTGGAATGTCAGGTCGGAGTGTCTGTTGACCCCTGCCTACCACCCCCCTGCCCTGCCATGGTGGTTGCCAGACCCCATGGATTGTACTCCCCAGCCCTCCTGCTGCTTCCCGGACCACATCCTAACTCCATAGGCAGGGCCGATGAGAGCCGGGTCTCCTCCTGGATCCGTTTTGTTGGTGCCTCCTCCCAGCTATCCAAACCAGATCCTAGGGACTCATCCTGGACCCTTCCTGGAGTGGGGTGAATAGTGGCCCCCAAATATATGTCTGCCCAGAACCTGTGAACGCGACCTTATTTGGCAAAAGGGTCTTTGCCGATGTAAGTGAAGGATCTCGAGATGAGCTCATCCTCGATTGGGGGGGGCCCTAAGTTCAACGACAAGTGTCCTTATAAGAGACAGAAGGGGACAGACTCAGAGACACAGCGATGTGACAACAGAGGCAGAGGCCAGAGTGATGTGGCCACGAGCTGAGGAATACCTGGGGCCAACAGCAGCTGGAAGAGGCAAGGAAGGATTGTCCCCCTGCAGACAGAGCGCGGCCCTGTCGACACTTGGATGTTAGACTTCCGGCCTCCAGAGCTGTGGGAATAGAAATCTCTGTGGTCTTAAGCTCCCCAGTTTGTGGTACTTGTCTGCTACGCCCCAGGAAACTCATATGCTTTTCTCTTCCGTGCCCCTTCCTGCCCCTGTCACCCCCTAGCTAAACTCAGCAGCTGACCAGGTCTCAGCGTCCGCGCTGTCCCTGTCTAGGCCCACAGCACCTCCCAGAGAGCTGGCTGGGTGCCTACAGGGCGAATCCAGGCATGGGCAGAGGAAGGGGTTTCTGTGGCTTTGGGGATTTTGCTGGGTGGGAGGGACAGGGAAATCTTGGAGGAGTAGGTGGGCGGCTCAGGGCCCAGGTCACCCTGAGCCCTGCGCATGGAGGCCGATGACCCACCTGAGACCAGGCCCAAGCAACAGAGCCACCCCTCCTCCTTACTCTCTGGGTTCCTCTGGGTGATTCCGCCCTCTCTGGCCTCCATGTGCCCATCGGGGTAAAGCTCGGGCAGTGCCAGGGCAGGTGGCAGCCGTCACGGGAGATCAGTCCGAGCGCAGGGGGCCAGCCGCTCGTCCTCGATGACACTGGTGCCCAGGTGCAGCTCCTAGGGCCAGGGCTGAGGGTGAGGGTGAGGGGCCCACCTGCCTGGCCCGGCTCCCATCTGTACCTGGCCCATCTCTGAGACCCAGGTGTCCGCATCTCTGCTGCTCTCGGGGCCGTAGGCCATCTTGCGGAGGGTCCCAGCAACACCTGCCAGCCCCACAAGACACAGCGCTAAAGAGCACCGTCAAGCAAGGGGGCCATGTGGCGCAGGGAGGGCCTGAGCCTTGTTCGGGGACACCCAGGAGGTCCAACACAGCCCCCAAAGCCTAGCTCTGGGCCTCCGGGAGTCGGGGGAGAGGCCCTCTGGCACTGAGGCTTTGCGGGGTTATCTTTAAAGCTCCCTTCCCCGGGCCGCTGTGCTCTGGCCTTTTGCCTACAACACGGCCTCCCCTGGCCTTGGGGCTCACCCGCAGGGAGGCTGGCAGGCGGGGCCGGGGGGTGGGGGGGATGGTCCGCAGACAGTTTCCATCCAGCCTCAGGCAGAGCAGGCTGAGCAGGGGCTGGAAGGCCAGGGGCGAGATGTCACCATCGTGCAGGTGGTTCCCTTCCGCCTCCAGCGTCGGCAGCCGGCTGAGCCCTGCAGGGCAGGTGGGCGGGGGGGGGGGGGGGGGAGGCACATGATCCCACTGCAGAACTCTGGAGGTCCCCTGGGAGCTGCGTGTGTAGCGCCACACACTCCCTGCCCCTAGAGGCCAGGGCCACTTTCCCAGACGGCTGCTCCCTCCTCTGCCCTCCAGCCAGGCTATCCCAGGGCAGATCCCCCACCTGCTGTCACCCACGTGCTGTCCCTTGGCCTCCCCTGCTTCCCAGGCCCCCTCGGCCCCTGACCCCAGGGCCTGCCCACACCCCGGAAGCTGCTGCGCGGCAGGCCCTGCGGGAGGTTGTCGTTGAGCTTGAGCTCGTGCAGGGAGGCGGGCAAGGCTGGCACTGTGGATAGCGAGTTCCCATCCAGGTTCAACCGCTTCAGCCACGTCCAATTCTGGGGGTGGCGTGGCGGGGGGGGGGTTGGAAGTGGGGGCTGGGGACTGGGGTGCCACCAGCCAGGCTAGGCTCTCTGGGCATGGCTTTGGGCTGGTCCTGCCCAGGGGACACCTATCTGGTGGCATTGTGGCTTCCCAGTTCCCGCTTGGACGAGGTCGGTGAGGGTTTTGAGAACCCCTACTCAGTTTCTCCCAGAAGCGACGCTCCCTTGAGGGGCCTGAGGATCTGTGGACTGTGTCATCTCAAACCACTGAGGCCCACCGGGCTGGGTACTCCGCGCAGCAGCCCCTCCAGGCCTTATCCCCCAGGAGAGAAGCAACAGATGCCTGGAGCCATCTCACACCTGCCAGCCTAGACCCGCTGGTCGCACGAGTGCAAGGCAGAGGCAACCAGCTTGTTCTTGCTCAGGTCCAACCACTGCAGATTGGGCTGCCCCCGGAACGTGTGTGCTGGGGGCCTGGTGATTTCATTCTCTGTGCAGACACAGGGGGGCTGCATTCCACGCTCCCTTGTCTCCTTCCCCTCTGCCAGGGCCTCCCCAACATGGGCCGGAGGACCTGGCACTCCCTTTTTTTTTTTTTTTTATTTGAGACAGAGAGAGAGAGAGAGAGAGAGAGAGCATGAACAGAGGTGGGGGCAGAGGGAGAGGGAGAGGGAGAAGCAGACTCCCCGCTGAGCAGGGAGCCCAACATGGTGCTCCACGGGGCTGGATCCCAGGACCCTGAGATCGTGACCTGAGCCAAAGGCAAACACTTCACTGACTGAGCCACCCAGCGCCCCTGGAGCTGGCTCTTCTGACTGTCCCAAGTCGGGGCACCTTCTCATTGCCAACCAGGACCCACAGGGAGGGGGGCCATTTCCAGGTCCAGCGATGTAGCAGCCACAGTGGCTGAGGACCCACTAGAAGGGAAGCCCAGGTGTGTGGCCCTCTCACTCCTGCTACAGGGGTGAGTATGGGGGAGGCGGTCACCTACCTGCCAGGTAGAGCGTGGCTAGGCCAGGGTCAGTCAGGGCAGGGATGTGTTTCACCTTGACATTGCTGCAGGCGATGGGCGCCTGGGTCAGGAGGCAGGAGGCTGGAAGGGAGGGCACGGTCCGTTCTGCGGTGCCCCGGTCTGTAAACCTCTGTCCGTGCCCTTGCCCGCTTCTAGGCCTTTTCCGCCCACGGCCTGTGGTCTCCTTGGTGCCGCTGCCACCTTGGCCTTGGCTGTGATCCTTCTTTTGATGCCGGCCCCCTGAGCCGGGTTGGTGGAAGGCCCCTGGAGGACAACAGAGGCCTGCCGAGGGGCTGGAGCTTGCCTGGCCGCCCCCCCCGGACCTGCCAGCAGATTGGCCAGCCAAACTGGAACACAGCACGAAGGACAACAGCCCAAATGGGGGCCCTGAGGCTGGGGAAGAGGACCTGCCTTTGAAAGGTTCCTCTCCTGGCTGCACCCGGGGCTACTCAGCTTGGGCGCACTGAGAGTGGGGCGGGGCCCGAGGGGCTGGGGACGCTGGTATGATTGGTGAAGACGCGACCAAGCCTCAGCCCCTTGAGATTCAGGCACAGCCCCTGCAGGCTCTACGTGGGGGCTTCCTGTCCTGGCCGGTTCGCACCTCTGGGAGGTCTCCCGGGCTTTGGGCCCTTTCTCCTGGCTCCCCGACCTCCTGTCTTCCTGCCTTGGCCCTCTTTGGTGGCCACTGCCCCGTCTTGGGCTTGGGGACCCCTGCTGGCCTGCAAGGGCCTGAGCTTGCTGGCCTGGGACCTTGCTTCAGCCCCCATTTTGGCTGCTGGGCCCCTTGCTGTGACTCCAGTCCCTCCTCTGAGCCTGGAGGGGGGCCTTCCGCTGGGGCTGGGGGCTGGGTGGGGGCTGGGTAGGGGCTTCCTGGGCTCCTTCCTTGGAGGTGGGCTGCACCTGTGGTCAGTCCAGGTGCCCATCCTCAGGTCTGTGCAGGCCGCCGTTCCCGAAGGTGGCTCGCACCTGACCTGCAGAAGGAGACAATATGGGCTGGGCCGGCTGGGGCCCCCGCCTGGCTGAGAGGCTGCACTTCCGTCCTAAGGGGGGATCAGTCACAGGTTGGCCCCCCTTCCTCCTCTCTCTGCCCAGGCCTCACTTCTTCTTCTCTCTCCTACCCTCAGGAGCTCTCAGCCTTCTGTCACAGACCCCCGAGGCCATCGAGTATCTCGTGCCCCAGAGTGGAGGCTTTTCATGGCCTCAGAGTGGAGGACCACAAGCACCAGAGAGAGAGCAGAGTGCTGCTCAGTGTCATAAGCAGGCCAGCGGCCCCTGGGCTGGGTCACCCTGCCTGCCTCCCCTCTAACACATGGCAGCCCCACCTTAACGAGCCCTGACCATGGGCATCCCTTGCAGGTCCTGGGCCCACCCACCAGCTCCTCTCATCCCACCCCTAGGCCTCAGGGTGGGGCAGCCAAGCATGAAGGTCACACCATAGCTGGTCTCCTGGGGCCGCTGGTGCCACCCCTCCCAAGCCCTGGGTCCCCCCACTTTCAGCCTCCCACATGTCTCCCGGTCTCCTCAGTCGGTCTTAAGGCAGCAGGCTCCCCACCCAGCAAACCTGGATCCATTACTCCAGCCCCAGCTATAGTGGTCCCTCCTTTCCTCCCCTGCCCTCACTCTGGGCTATGGGCACCGGGCCTCCCAGGCTCTGCCATCCCCTCTTGCCCTCCTGAGAGGGTTCCCTGAGGCCCATGGGTCCCTCCTAACCCCTTTGGAAGCACCCAGGGTGAGCACTGGGTGGGCAGCCTTGGGGTGACCAACCTTCTCTCCTTCTGCTCCTGCCCCGGGCGGCGGGGGAGGATTCTAATAACAAGGTCGAGTGTTCCTCTCCTACCAGCCTTTTCTGGCTGGTGCCACTTACTCACCACTGGGGGGCCCAGGCCAGCTGGGCGGCGACGGCTGCAGGGTCAACGTGCCCACGGGGGTTGGTGTGGCCGTGGGCTCTCTCAGGCTCGGCCCCTGCTTGGTCAGGGCACCTCCAGGGCAGCTCCCCACCCAGAGAGCCAGGACTGGGAGCATCATGCTCTTCATGGCCCCTTCGCTTGGGCCGCGCAGGCCTCCTGGGCCGGTAGAGGGGGTGACTAGCTGGGAGGGGTGGAAGCGTCAGCCACAGCAGGATGGGACACAAGCGGGATGGCGCACCGCAGTCCTGCTCCCTAAGCTCCCGGCCCTGGCTGCAGCCCTAGGAGCCTCCCCCACCTGCCCCAGCCCTCCCCCCAGGAAGGCCCCCCCAAAACAAATACCTCCCTAGGCCTTGCCCCCAACCTCCCACAACATCCCCTTCTCCCACCTGAAGAGAAAGAGAGATTGATTTTTTCTTGGACTCGAGTGCTCTTGGTCTTTTGCTGTAAGGCCTGCATTTATTCTCCACTGGACCAGGCCCAGTGGCCCCCATGAATGGGGTTTCTGTCTCTGTGCACAGTGGACCTGCGAGGCCCACCACAGGGTAAGCCACCCACCCCAGGCTGCCAGGTCCTACGTCCATGGCTGGGAAAGGGGAGGGGCTGGGCCTCGCAAGCAGCGGGCCTCAGGGCTTTCTGGGCCCTCGGGATAGAGGGCAGGTGCCAGGGGTGCCCGGAACCTGCCAAGCCTGTGGGCTTCTGCCATGCGTGCCAGTGCCGAGGCCTCCCAATTTCGGAGGAAACCTCAGCTGGGCAGAGCTAGGGTGGCAAGCACGGACCCCAGCTCTCGGGGCCCCAGTGCCCCCTGGGCACAGGCCACCTCGGGTTGGTCCCTGTACCAGCTCCCCGACTACCTGGAGGCAGCTCCCTTTCCTCCAGACCTCCATTTTCTCCTCTGGAAAAACTAAACTGTGTGTGAACCAGGGGCTGCTGGGTCCCAGTGTGACCACTGTCATCAGGCAGTCCCAAGATGCCCCCTTGCCTCGGGCACGTCCTCTTGGTCAGAGGGGCACCTGCGGACCGGGATGGAACAAGGCGGAGAGGAAGCTGGGCCTGAGGGAAGGAGCAAGAGGCAAAGAAGGAAGTGTCTGACCACAGGCCTCTGGGCCAACCCTAGGAGGGCCCCAGCCCCAGGCCCTGCTGTGGGAGCCGAGGGCGGGCGGATGGGCGGGGGGCGGGGGGCTGGCAAAGAGGCCCCGTCTCACCACATGGCTCTTTGGGGCCAGCTTTGAGGAAGCTTTTCCTACAGCTCTGTCCAGCGTTGACTTATGTTTGGAAGCGATCTGAAAAAATGAGTTAATTGTGGGCAAGGCTTGGGTGGAGGGGAGAGGGGGAAGCTGGGGGAGGGTGCAGGGAGCGGGGAGCAGGGCCAGGAAGGGCCATCTGGAAGGAGCTTCCCACCACCATCTGGGGTTCCAGGTCTCTGTCCAGGGCCACAGGGGAGTGTGTGAGATGCAGGAGGGGGCTGTGGGGGGTTAGGGCGGGGAGTCCCCAGCAAGAGGGTCTTCACTGGGCTCCTCGACATTTGCATACGTGGGTCTGTGCGCAGGGTGCAGGGGGGACAGGGGTGTTGCTGCCTTCAGGGAGCCCCCATGGCAGCTGACAGTCTTGTAAGAGCCACACAGGGTCCATTGGCACCCTCTCCCTTGTCCCATCCAGGGCTCTGGTTTATGGCCTGAATGTGGAGCTGTGCCACACACAGGCCAGAGACAGAGACTATCTGTGGAGTGAGCATGAGCAAGTACTTTGGGAGCCAAGGATGAAGCCACTGGTGTGCCTGTGTGGCCCTGGGCTGGAGGACGGCTGAAGCTCTGGGAGGGGGAGCACTTCGGCAAGGGAGGCTGGAGATGTGCCGGGGAGACTACGAGAAGTTTGCCCGGGAAACCTGGAAGACTGAGCGCTCCCAGCCTCCCCAGTACAGAGAAGGAAGCAAGGGGGGTAGGGCTTGCCCAAGTCAAGGCATTGTCTGAGGAGGGGTAGGACCCTTCCTGAGGTAGGACCCTTCCTGAGGTGGGCCCCTGGAGTGGGACTGTGGTGGGAGCCCTTGCTCTGACCCTCCCCCTGCCTGGGGATGGATTCTGGAATCCTGGCCCCCAACCCATTTCCCCTGTTCGTGCCGCTCCCCAGGCGCTGACTAAACATCCTGCCATCTGGTTCCCATTAGCTGGGCTGGGGGTGGGAGGAAGCCTGCTCCCAGGTTTCTCTGGCACAGCAGTCTGGAGGAGGGAGGGACCCCGCTTCTACCCACCTAGGCAGGAAGGGGCGAGGCCTGGGCCCTGTCAGTTCCCCAGCTCCCATGGAGTCCTGTCCTGCTGTCCTTCTCCTGCTGGGGACCCAAGGACCACCTGGCCACCTGCTCTGTCCAGTCTTGCAGTACCTGCACATCATGGGGACCTTGAGGAAACCCCCAGAGAGCAGAGCCAGCCTGCAGGGGTGGGGGGCTCAGCAAAACTTGAGGTCCCCTCCCACACCCACCCCTCCTACACCCAGAGCTCACTCGTGGACTTGGGCTGGGACAGGCAGGGCCCCCAGCCAACACTAACCCTGAGCCTAGTGTCTGGAGCGCGGGGTGGGAGGGGTGTTGGGATTTTCCAGGAACCAGGGATACAGCGAGCTTTGGGCTCGCAGCTCTGCCCTGGACAGACTGGCCATGTGATGTCGGGAACAAGTCTCCCTGCTCAGGGCCTCGGTCTCTGCACCTTAATGTAGTGGGTGTGCGCTCCTTACAAAGTTCTAGAATCTGAGAGCTGGAAGGGGCCTGGAGTTACATTAAATGATCGAGGTTGCTTCCAGCTGCACAATCCTAGGATTCTAAGGGCAAGGAACAGACTCCCGGTTCTTGTTCTCCTGCCCTGCCCTTCCACGTGGCCCACTGTCCACACACTCATGCACACCCATGTGCACACGTACCCGCACAAGTCGGGGGCTCTGATTGGGAGCCAGGAGGATGCCAGAGCAACACTCCTCATCCCTCAAGCCTCCTTAGAACTGCACAGCTGAGAGCTCTCCTCCCATCAAGAGAGGATTGGAAAATGGATTCTTTGCTCAGGGAACGTTCCCGAGCTCCTGCTGTGGGCCAGGCACCATGCCGGGGCACTGTGTGGGGAGGCACACCGCCAGCTGGCTGTGTAGGGGGGAGCACAGGGACCCCATCAGAAGGAAAGAGACGGCCATGGTGACTGGAGGGAGGGGTACTTTTGATGGGGGTTCAGATGAGGACCGTGAGGAAGTAACATTTGGGGGGACTCTTCCCTGGAGCTCTGTCTGCCCTTCACAAGGGCAGGATGGCCAGTGCGAGGCTGGGAGGCAGAACAGGGCGGGGGAATCAGCAAGTAGGCCAGTGTGGGGCAGGAGGCTGAGGGAGGGAGAGGCCGGGGGAGGGCGGCAGGGCGAGCTGCACAGGGCGTTCTGTGGGCGGCAGGCTGATTTTGCCTGTAACCTTGAAGAAAACAGGGAGCCACAGTGGGCTTCTGAGCACGGGACTCACGTGATCTGACTTACATTATCAGAGGATTTCACAGACTGCAGGGGAACACTGACTTGTTGGGGCCACAAGCGAGAAGATAGGAGCCAGCGTGGAGGCAGCTGCACCCTGTAGGGCAGAGGTGAGGGGGGCCGGTGCAGGGTGGAAGCTGCAGCCAAGCCGTCTCGACCCGAGGGAAGTGGGGAGAGTCGGAATGCTGAGGGCGGAGTGAGCCTGGGGCAGAAGCTCAGGAATCCACCTCCTGACCTGTCAGGTGTGAGGGCGGTGATTAGACAGCCAAGTGGTGATGTCCAGAAGGCAGTCCCGTGTATGAATGCACAGCTTGGGGCCAAGGTCTGGGCTGCTAGTCCTGCCCTCCCACTATCTGTCATTTGATACGTGCCTCAAGCCCCTACTGCGTACCAGGCCTTCTGCAGCCAAAGACACAGAACAAGGGAGCAGGCCTGTTCTTGAGCCTGCGTCGTCGTGTCCAAGTCACACTGAAACCAGGGTGTCCCTGAGCGCCTGCGCGCAGGTGCAGAGGCCCGTGGGTGCTGGGCTCTGTCCTTGGGAATCTGTGGGAGGGACTGTCAGGGTGCGGACTCAGGCATCTCTAGTATATAAATAAAGGTACATGGGCCTTTTCCCCCTTCAAGCTTTGAGAAGAAAAGAGCCAAACTTTCTGTGCTCTCTTCCTGTTGCCAGCAGTTTCTTCCCTAGAGAAAACCCGTCTTGCTGTAATGCCATTAAAACCTCAGAGGATCTGGTCCCAATTAAACAACTTTTTCTGCAGATGCTTTTGTGAGCACTGAATACATCAGCCCATCCAGAGACCTGGTGTTCCTGAGTGAGGGAGGGAGAGAGCGAGGGGAAGGGCGAGAGAGACAGAGAGACGGAGGAAGGAGAAGGAGGGAAGGGGGCACGGGACCCCAAGCAGGACGAGGATGGCTGGGGACGGGGTAGTGGAGAGTAAGGTGCCACTGCTTTCAGCTGCCGAGTGTCTGTAGAAGGTGGGCCTGGGCTGGGGGGAGTGCGGCCAGGGTGGCTTTGGGGCACAAAGGTCCCAGGTGGCTGTTGTGGCTGGGTTGAGGGAGGAGGGCCATGATTGGGACGGGGGCACGTGGGGGCCACTTGCCCACCTCCCTTCCCCCTCTGAAATTCAGTTGGTTCCTTACCAATAATGTGGGCCCTGCTCGACTCCGTGTGGAAGCTAACCTCTGCCCCTCCAGATGGGCATGGGGTGGGGGGGCTCAGGCAGGGATCAGAGGCTGGGTGCTAGCTGGGGGCAGGGCACTGGGAAGCCGAGGTTCAGCGCCCCCTCCCCCGCCTGGCCCTCCGCAGTGGGCACGTTCGTGTTCCAGTCCTGGCGCCTGCGTCTCCAGCTCCAGACGCATGTGACTCAGTCCTGCCGGCTTTGCCAAGCCGTCTAGACCCGAGTGTCTCCCTGCGGAGGGGGCCATCCCGCCCGCCATTTCCTCTTCTGCGGCCCAGGAGCCTGAGCCCCGGCCCACGTGCAGCCGCCCCCCTCCCCCCTGCCCCCCGCCGCGCAGCTGTCCCCACCCCTCACCCTGCCCGGGCGCATCGCAGCCTGGGCCCCTGCAGAAGAGGAGCATGAGAGCTTGAGCTTGGATCCCAAAGGCCTCCAGGGGCCCAGCCTGCAGCCCTCCCCACCCCAGTTTTGGAGCCTGGGTCAAGAAGGCAAGTGAAGACCGTGACCATGTCCGCTGGGGCCCCCTCCAGCCCCGGGTTCATTCTCACCCCTGGATCCATGGGGACTAGGAGAGGGCTCATGGGTCCACTTCCTGGCCCGCAGCCTGACTCTGTCCACACCCCTACAAATGCCTGCAAGGTGGATGGACTTCACAGATCCTCTCAGACCCTAGGAGTAGTCTGAGATCTGATCTGGGTCTTAGGCGTGTGAAATGGGCCCTTGCAGGAGATTGTGGCCTGGGAGCTGTTGGCATCCCCTGGGCTCCAAGGGCCCCTCAGCAGCAGGCGGTGAGGCTGGGGCCCTGAAGCAGGAGGCCCAGGGCAGGCCAAGGTTTCCTTAGGTTTCCTGTGAGCAGGGAGCCAGCTGCCCCTGCCTTAGGTTGCCATGGTCCCTGCCCTAGCACAGGGACCAGAAGTGACAGGAAGAGGAGGCCAAGGTCCCAGGACAGCCTCTCCATCCTCATGTGCCGGCAGACTCCCGGTGTCCGCACGGAGGTCTAGAAGGACAGCATTCTAGAAGTGGTTGTCATCGGTCAGCTCCTAGACTGATAGTCTCATCCGTCCAGTACTTGGGTGGGAGCCTACTAGACTCCCCCAAGCCTATGCTTGTGGCAGGCTCATATCTGTCAGGCCCATGGTGGCAGCTCCGGAGTCCTCTGGACTTATGAGACTCCAGGAGTGTGTGCTTGGCCAGACAGGTCCCCAGGGCCTTGAGGTGGGTGACTAACAGTGACCACCTGAAGGGATGTCAACATCACTCTTGTTCCGGGGACCCTTTAGGTCTCATTGCCCATGTGGTAGTTTGGGGTCTCACATACAAAATCCCTTACTTCCCGGTTTTCCACTCTTCCTCCCATCTGTGTGAAGGTGGCTGGTTTTGAGTGGGCTCCTGGCTGGCACAGATATTGTGGGCTGGCTGCGAGACCAGGGCACCAGGGTGGATGGTGACCAACAGCTCAGCACGGTAGCTCAGTCAGGGGCAGAAGAGAGAAGTTAGGGCAGGAGGAGGGGGGAGAGGGAGGGGCGGAAAAGGCAGCCTTGACCTTGCCCGTGGAGAGTCTTGGCCTCAGACCATCCTCAGCCTGACCTCGTTACCATGTCTCATTTCTCCCTCAGTCCAGTGTCAGGAACTGCTACTTACTTCTCCCACGGACTGGAGCAGCTTCTTGTACCATAACTGAATTCTTCCTCTGAAATGTCACACACACTCACCACTTGCCTTTGCTTCAAGAGCCTGCATTTGGTGCTCCCAGGGCATGTGGTGAGGAGTCCCTTCATCTCCTCTTCTTACTGGGGAAACTTGGGGCTGAGGAGAGTGGGAGTTGGAGGAAGCCTTTGTCCCTCGAAGGTTCCCCTCTTTCAGGGGCAGGAGTTTATGGCGGAACAAGGACTTCAGCTCCTGTCAGATGCAGCAGAAGCCAGTCTGCTTTCTCTTCCTTGATGGAGAGTGTAAACCCTTGATCTCCAGCTTCCTTTGATTGGCAATGTCTGCTGCGGGGGAGGGGAGCACTGGTTAAGATTCCCCCTGAACCCTGGGATCTGTTGCTAAAGACAGCCTCAACATTGCAGTGGAGATGCTCTCAGGGACCTTCCTCTTGCCGGACGCCCTGCACAGCTCCCGCCAACAGCTGCTGCTCCAGGGCAGGGAGGCCGTTGAGCGAAGGCATCTGGGGGGCTGTCCATTTCTGTGCCCACTGCACAAAGTGACGTGCCTCACGTGGCTGGCTGCCTTGCCCTGCGCTGCCTGCCAGCCCATCCCTGGCACGGTGGGGCTGGTGCCTGTCAACTGGCCTCAATTTCCAGCCTGTTTTCCAAGTACTGACACATGGCTGAGGCCCTGCTGAGACCCATGGCCAAGTTTCCCCCATGATCAGGAGGTTGGCTCTTGTTGCATGAACTGCCTCCATCTGCCCAGGGAGCCATACTCTCCACTGACCCCCTGTTCCTACTGAATCCCCTCCTAGGGGGACAGAGCCTTCAGCCGCATTTTTGGCCCCTCACCCACGCAAGCCTCCTTCACAGAACCCGGGGGCTTTGGGCAGAAATGCCTCTTAGAGGCCTGTCCTCTCCTTCCTCACTGTAGTTACCCACCCTTTCACAGCCTTACCCACCTCCCTGGGCTTACACACCTCCCAAGACAGGGAGTGTTCTCCCTTTCTGGGCAGCCAGCCGGGGTTTAGGCAGTGTCCTCTGGGAGAGGTGCTTCCTTGTGTTGAGCTTGAGTTCAAGTTTCCAGAAGCTTCTATCAGCCGGCTCCTTCTTTCCCCACTCCGTGAGAGGCCCAGCAGTCTCTGTTTCCATCCCAGCCCGCAGCTTTCCAGTGGAGGATGTTTGGGAGGCACCATGATTTAGTGGTGGTGTGCACAGGTCTTCGGCAGCCACCTCCATGAGCTGAGGGCTGGCCAGCACATCCTCCGTACAGGACGATGGACCCCATGACCTCTCAAGATGGTTTTCTCCCTTCGAGGCCCTGTCAATCCCTCCACGTCCCACCCCATGCCATAGACAGAGCTGCTGAGTTGGGGAAGGACTGCTTAGAGTACTGGCTCCATCGGGCTGGGTGGAGAAGGGGAATTTTCTTCCAGAATACACAGGGGCTTGTTTCTTCCTGATCCTTAGGAGCAGAGGATATGGGGAGGGTGGGGGAGGCCACCACACTGCTGTGGTTTCTCCCGCCAAATTCCCCAGTCCTAGGAAAGATCCACAGAAAAACCCACAAGAATTTGAATGTCTGAGCTGGGGCTGTGATTGAAATGAAATTTTTTAAAAAGAAAGAAAGAAAAACAAAAACAAAAAGAGAAAAAAAAAAGATTAAAAAAAAACAGCCCAAAGCCCCTACAGCCTTCAGCTGCCAGAAGGGCCCAAGGCAGCAACCATGCTGGACAGGGGAAGGGGCCTTATGGTGCTTTGCATGTCCCTTCAGCTCACTTCCAAGGCTCTGTGTCCTCAGAATAGCTCGGAATCACAAACCATTCAGTAGGGAATCAGGTCCTGCCCCACAAGGACAGGCTTGGGTCTTTTTTTGTTAACCCAGACTCCTGCCCCCTCATCCTGGGACAGAACTGAGAGCCCTTTCCTGTCACTCAGAGGACTGCAGTTGCGTCCTACCAGGTCCCTGGGTCCCCCTGTCTCTAGATTTGCCTCTTGGTCCCTCTTTCCAGGAGGTGGCAGGGCAGGGCACAGAGGAGGGAGAGACTCCCGAGAAGACTGAGCTGGCAGCAGCTGCCTGCCTTGGCTTCCGACTCCCTGGGCACCAGCCCCTCTTCAGCTCCTTCCCGCCTCCTCAGATCAGCAGGTCCCAGGGATGGGGGCGTTGGAGGTCTGGAGACAGATGGGTTGTCAGATTTCATGCCGGACTCATTGAGTTTGAGGGCTGTGAGAGATGCAAAGAAATTTGTAAGTGGACAGGGCGGGAAGGAGCCACAGAACCTTCCAGGAAGATGGAAGACAGAGTGGGGGAGGAGGGGGGGAAAGTAGCAGAGTCCGGCACAATAACAGTGAACATCTACACAGTGCTTTGTACGTGCCAGGCATTGTCATAGGAATTATTACCTCATTCCATCTTCATAGCAATCCAATGAGGTAAGTGCTCTCATTTATTCCCCATTAGGTGAGGGCAAGAAGGCACAGAGAGGTTAGGTAACCTGCCCAAAGTCACCCAGCTAGTGAGTAGTGGGGTCGGATTGGAACACAAGGAACTTCCCTCTAACTACAGCTGTGAGTGTGGGAAACGGGAGATAGAGCCCCGCACAGGGAGCCAGGACGCTCAGTCCCAGTTCAGTCCCACCCGCCAGGCGCCTCTCCATCCTCTAGAGAACCCGACCGAGGCAGGCGCGCCCTCTCCTGGCGAAGGCTCGCCCCGACGCCCGCTCGGCCGGGGCCGCCAGCAGGCGCGACGCGAGCGAGGGGGCCAAAGAGGGCCCGGCCCAGCCCGCCCGCGCCCCGCCCTTTCCCCGAGCCCTGCCTCCTGGGTGGTGCCCAGGCTCGCGTGGGGCTGCGGCCCAATGAGAAGGCGCGGCGGGGGCGGGGAGGGGTGGGCGGGCCGGCGCGGGCAGGCGGGTGGGAGGGGCGCGGGGCTTGCGTGTGATTGGCAGCCGGGCCGGCTAGTGAGCCGGAGGCGGGGGCGGGGCGCGGCTCAGAGCGCGAAACATGGCTGGGCTAGGTGTCGGCGTCGGTGGCGGCGGCTACAAGAACGAGGGCGACGAGGGCGACGAGGGCGTACTCCAGGCGGCCGTGGAGGTGTTCGCGAAGCTAAAGGTGCCGGGGACCCAGGACGCCCCCCTCCCCGGGGGCAGCGGGGGCCAGGGCAGCGGATCGGGCAGGGCCTACTGCGGAAGTCGGCGGAGCCACACGCGCGGCCGGTCTTTCAGTTCCCGGCGGCGGCCTCTGTCCGCTCTCTGCTCGTTGGGCGGCCCCGGGCCTTCGCGCTTGCTGTCTCGGTGGTCCGTGCCTGCTGCTTCGGGCCGGCGCCACGCGCGTGCTCCCCCTTAACTTACGTTGCACGAATTCTGCAGGACCTTGCTGGGCGCACGAGGCAGATGCAGACACGGGGAGGGCACGGGCCCTGGGCTCAGGGAGCTCGCGGGGTTGGGGGGAGACAGGCAGGGTCCGTGCCACCCTGTCGAGTCAGAGTCAGATGCTCGTAGGGCAGATAGCCGTCCCAGGTGCCCCACGAACCGCCGCTGCTCTGCCTCACCCGCCTTGCCTGTCCCCCATCCCCTTCCCCCATCCCCTTCCCCCATCCCCTTCCCCCATCCCCTTCCCCCTCCCCTCCCCTCCCCTCCTTCCTCCTCCGTCCCCCCCACCCCCCCGCACTCCAGATGGGTGCTATCTGCCTTCTCCCTGACCCTTCCCTGTGGCATAGCTGGGAGCCTGGATCAGAATCTCGGAGTCTTGCCAAAGCCTCTAGTTGCTACTAGGTTAAACTGCTACACGAGGCCAGAGCGGGAGTACTTAAAGGAGGTGGGGTGACAGGCCACTGGGGATGTGGGCTGAGAATGAGGAAAATTTAACTCTGGGCAAGATGGAGGGAGAGCGCTGCCAGGAGGCGGTGGGGTTTGGGGAGCCCGTGTGTGCTACCAAGCCTGGTGTGTGCTTGGTGGGTAGTAAATGTGTGTGAAGGGAGGAGCATTTCAACCCTTAAGTCCTACTCGATTTCTAAAGCATCCTGGTTTTCCTTTCCTTGCTTAGGCTCTCAACTGCCCGGTCATTGAGGGTCTTTATATCACAGAACCTAAGACCATTCAGGAACTGCTGTGTACTCCCTCGAAGTACCGCTTGGAGATCCTGGAGTGGATGTGTGTTCGGTAACGTCTTTGTTTCTTCCTCCCCATCCCTGGGGTACTCCAGGCACCACTCAGCCCACCTGGGAAAGATAGGTGTTCGATATTCTTGTAAGTAGTGGTACTCCCAGACGGTCACCGTGAGAACAGCTGTTTGGGTAAGAGGTGCCAGCCATGGAAACCGTGCTCAAGTTTGCCTTGAAAGTGCTGCCCCCACCCCCCATGCCAGTGCTTTAGCTGGTCTGTTTGCCGCCTCAGCTGAAGTGCTGAGCTGGGCTTCTTTTTTTTTTTTTTAATTTTTTTATTGTTATGTTAATCCCCATACATTACATCATTAGTTTTAGATATAGTGTTCCATGATTCTTTGTTTGTGCATAACACCCAGTGCTCCATGCAGAACGTGCCCTCCTCAATACCCATCACCAGGCTAACCCATCCTCCCACCCCCCTCCCCTCTAGAACCCTCAGTTTGTTTTTCAGAGTCCATCGTCTCTCATGGTTCTTCTCCCCCTCCGATTTCCCCCCCTTCATTCTTCCCCTCCTGCTACATTCTTCTTCTTCTTTTTTTCTTTCTTAACATATATTGCATTATTTGTTTCAGAGGTACAGATCTGAGATTCAACAGTCTTGCACAATTCACAGCGCTTACCAGAACACATACCCTCCCCAGTGTCCATCACCCAGTCACCCCATCCCTCCCACCCCACCCCCCACTCCAGCAACCCTCAGTTTGTTTCCTGAGATTAAGAATTCCTCATCTCAGTGAGGTCATATGATACATGTCTTTCTCTGTTTGACTTATTTCTGAGCTGGGCTTCTGAGTGTTCTCCTTGCTTTACTAGTTTCAGAGCCGGCAGGGGCCTCGATCCTTTCATTGTCAGACTGGACTTGTGAACTCTCTTGCATCTTGCCATTGAGGAGTGACAAGCAGGGCCAAGACCCTGTTTCCCAGTCCTTCAGATCGAGGAGTGCCCTGGTGGGTGTGCCTGGCTCTGTGCAAGGGAAGCAAAGCCTACCCAGATGGCAAAGGGAAAGATCCGGAAAGTCCCAAGGACTGTCTGTTCCTTGTGAGCAGCAGCCCATGAGCTGAGCATCTGTGCCAAGGCTACAGCGGGGAAGGCTCGACCAGGCCTCTCATGGAGCAGGCTCCTGTGCTGTTGGGCATGACCCCCAGGGCCCTCTCTGGAGTGGCCACGGTCGGTTGGTACAGGAGTCTCTCAGAAGGCCAGGTCTGGGCCTGTTCCTTTTCAGCCTTGCCTCTCTGCCCTTGCAGCTCAGGAAGATGCCTGGGCAGGAGCCTGGTGGTGGAGCAGCGAGGATGCGGCCTGCACCCAGCTGGTGTACCTGCCAGGCCATGGGACGCCAGCAGGCCTGGCCCTGGGCCGGCTGTCCTGCGAATGGCTGGGAGGGAGGGGAGGCATTTTCATGTTTGAGCCTCTGTATTTCCAGCAGCCTGTCCTCCTGTCCTCCAGGCCCTCCCCCAGGCCCACCCCACGCCTCTGCTCAGAGCGCTCTTGTACCCTTTTGCTCTCCCTCCTGAAAGCACTGTCAGGTCTCTGGATAACCTTCAAAGACCCCGCTCACATGTCGCAGCTCTTTTTTAAAAGTCTCCAGCTCCCAGGGCAAAACATATCCCTCTTTCCCCTCAGATACCCACAACCCTTTGAGCACACCCCCTCCCAGAGCTCTCAGCACATTGGGTCTGTCTTGGCCTGCTGTCCTGTCTGGGAGCTGCTGAAGGGCATGTACCAGGCAGGACTCGTGTGTCAGCCCCAGGCTGCTGCACGGTGTTGGACATACTTGAAATGTGCTCCAGGCTGTTGGATGATAAGCAGGCGCATGGACACATGCACACCCATGTATCATTCCAGGCGCCTCAGGCATGGATGGGTGACCTCAAGGAGTGGGGGCTCTAGCGGCTGCAAAAGGCCTAGGCATGAATCCCAGTGGTGGGCATACCTCTGCAGTCTGAATGTTATGCATGTTGGCACAGAGGAGGTGGCACTTGATTTGGGAGGGGACGGGTGATGGTGGGTGCTCATTTCAACCGGAGTGAGGAATCAAGGTGTGGGAGGGAGAGCTGGGCTGCAGTGGCCCCAACAGCAGCTTGGGGCAGCTCCTGCAGAGCCTTGCAGGCCACGTGAGGGCCTTTCCACCTGATGCTCTAGGCAGGGCAAGCATGGGACCAGGGAAGCAACATACTAAAGTTGGCGTTTTGGCAAGGTGACTCGGGTTCTGTGGTGGATGGATTTGGAGGGGAGACGGTGGAGGCAGGGAGACCGATACGGAGACTGTTGGAACAGCCCCAGGAAAAGATGGCAGGAGCCTGCCTTGGAACGACAGATGGCTCACATGATGGCCACTGCCAGCCCTGGAAGGACCGGTGCGTGGTCCAGGAGTCTGGGAGGAGAGGCAGTAGTGGGGATGGCCTGGGCTAGTGCAGGGGTCTCAAGTGTTCCCCCAGGAGGAGGGGTGCCACAGCCATGTCTTGGAGAGGCTCTCATGGGAGGGACCCCAGATTTGCCTGGCTTAGGCTGATGCTGGGGACTGGGGCACCCTGCTGGGTGGGAGGGATGGGTGGGAGTCTGTGGGTACATTCCTCAAATGCTTTAAGTACTTTTATAAATACAAGTAGCTGAATTCTTTGAAAGAATGGACAGGGAACGTACAGTTGCTTCTTATGATCCCGAGCTGGCAAAAGGCCATAGGCCTTTCAAGGTCCCGAAAAGAGGATTGGATAGAGTTCAGCTTCTCCCACATTTCATGTTGGCTTTCTTTGCACGTGGCTTCACCACTTCAGCCCTCGATTAGGGTCACCTTGTCCACCCCGCTCTGGGTGGAACCTGGAAGCCGTACCTGGTGTTGGCCTTGGGGCTCAGCATGCTGGCTCTGGGTGACCCATGTGCCAGGCTGGTCCTCGGTGTGGGGGCAGGGCAGAGCTGCAGGGCCCCCTGGGTTGCTGAATTCAAGGCACCTGGGTTTCCTTGACTCCTGAAGAACTATACTTGCTCTCAAGGCCTTGAGTGCCTTTAGTTTCTGCCCTGCTGCCTCAGGAAGATCAACTTTGATGAAAGCCCTTTCTGAGTGAGGTCACTTAGGCTTTTGTGGATTTGTTCGTTAGTGTGTTGAAGTGGTTTGCTGTGTCCAGCCTGATGGATTGCTGCGTGCTCTCTGCTCCTCGGCGCCTTGTAAGTGGGAACGTTGCCCAGCAACCAGGCCCAGGGCCCGTCCTCCTAGCATTTCACATGGTAGGGGCTCCTTCTGCCCCACCCCTCTTTGGCAGGAGAGCTGGTTGCCTTCATGAGTCACGAAGACAGGCGACGCAGCTGAGGTCCCCTCTCCACTGTAGTCCTGCAGCGTGGGGCCTGGGACCTCAGGTTCAGGGTGGCCCTGCCAGCTCCCAGGGCCCCAGTACGGGCAGGGCAGGTGTGGCCTGGGAGGCAGGCATTCATTTAGAGGCATGGTCCTGGGGTAGGAGAAGTGAGCCCTCTCCATGGAACAGCTACTGTGCCCTTTTCTAGCATGCTAAGTCAGCAGGTCCCTAGGGCTGGTGGCCCTCCACACCATGATGGCAGAGTAGAGTCCTGGCCCTCACTGTCCTGTGGAAAGAGCCTCTTACCTTTCTGTAGGGAGGGCCTGCCCTGGCAGCCAGCTGCTGAGGTTCCCTGGCAAGCAGGCGGCAGTCTCAGCCCCCAGAATGATGCTCCCGTGGCCTCGGTGCTATGCTAGGCCTGGAGCTCACGTCTGGGGGTGTAGTGCTCAGACTGACGCCTGCTCATGGTGGAGACCTCCTGGGGGGGGCTGTCAGGGTATTGTAGCCCTTATTGCCTTTGGATGTGGTCTGTGTCTGGAAACGGTTTTGCCCATCAGCTCGCTGTCTTAAGGCAAGATGCTTATGAGTGGCCACTGTCCCATTTATCCTGATATCGCCGAGGCTGGGGCTCCGCTGGACCTGGGTGGGGGGCAGCTGGGATTGCTGTCTCTCAATCCAGGAGGCTGGAGCTGTGATCCCAGAGCCTATCACACTAGGAGCCCCTAAATGGTTTTAAGCTGTGACCTGGAGTAGGATAATCAATCTCACAATGATTTAAGCTTTTCTAAAAAGAGAAAATGTCCTTCTTTTGAAAGGGCTAAGCATGGACATTTACTAATGGCAGATTATTCCATGGCAAGAGGCCGTGGTCGTTTATTTGTTAATACACACTGGTTGCCTTTTTTGTGCCGGCCTCCATGGCATTAGGCCCCAAAAGTATAGAATGGAAAGTTATCTCCTGGCCTCAGCAAGCCTGCAGCCTGGGAGGTGAGAGCCCGGTGGGAGGACAGTGCCCAGGTTCTCCTGTGACGGAGGGATGCCAAAGTGTCTGTGGGCATGCCTGGCCCTTCCCCAGCTTCCCTGGGGAGGCGATGTCAGCCATGGGCTTCTTGGGATGAGTCAGAGCCAGTGTGCTTGGGCCAGGTGGGAAGAAAGTACTCCAGGCCGAGAAGAGCAGACGCACATGTGTGCAGAGAGGTGTGAGAGGACACCCAGGCGGGGCCTGCAAGGGTGCTCGAGCAGGAAGGGCCTTGGTGGACATTCTTCAAACAAACCTGCACCATGGTTGAGAGAAAAGCCAGCCCTGTGGTTCCTTCTGAGAAAGAGCTTAGAGCTCTGAGGAATTCAGGATTTTCCTCTTGGGCAGTCATTTTGTTTTTTTACTGTGAGAATTTAAATATTTTATTTATTTATTTGAGAGAGAGAGAGTGCGCGTGAGAGAGAGAACACGAGCGGGGGGAGGGGCAGAGGGAGAGGGAGAAGCAGGCTCCCTGCTGAGCAGGGAGGCTGCCAGCATGGGACTGGATCCCAGGACCCTGGGATCATGACCTGAGCCGAAGGCAGACACTTAACTGACTGAGCCACCCAGGCGCCCTATCGTGAGAATTTAAATTTCAGTATTCGGATTCACATTTCTGAGGTATACTTTCAGAAATATTTTGTGGTTTTCTTCCCTAATAATTTATGGAGTTGAAATTCGCATCACATAAAATTATCTATCTGAAGTGAACATTTCAGTGGTATTTAGCACTTGCACAAGTAATTCACTTTTTCAGAGCACGTGTAAGGAGGGGTCATGAGGGGGCCTCTGCTGCCTGCTCAGGACTGACCAGTTTTGCTCTTTCCCTACAGGGTCTGTCCCTCCTGGCAGGACAAGTTCAGCTCGCTAAAGGGGGCCCCAGTTGAGGTGAAGATCCAAGGTGGGTCTGTGTTACAGGAGTTTGGAGTTGGGTGGTGGATTCTGGATAATTCTGAGCTGGTGCATGGCCTCCTTGGCAAGTTGTACTGGATTTCCCATTGGATTGTGTTTACTTCTGGCTGGTGCACACCCTGGAGATCTTCTAGAATCAGGGCACGCCCTACTACACACTGACACACTATGCATGGGCAAAGGGGATGGTTCCTCTTATAGGGGCATGTGAATGAGATCAAGAACGTGTCACTCTGTCCAGCCCATCCACCAAAGCACTGGAGGCAGAGACTGGTTCTTGCCGATGCTTCTGGTGGTTCTGTCCCCATCTTCCTGCTTCCTGCTGTGTTTGCGCTGGGCAGCTCTCCGTAGGGGCTTGTCTTGTAATGGCTTCTTTTCGATCCTTTGTTGGCAGAAACTGTCCTTAATCTGGTAATGAACATTAGGCAAAGGGGAGTAAATTATAGTCCTCACTACGGTGTCTCTAAAAGTCAAATTTTCCGTGGGCCTGCATTTGGCTCAGCTATTCCAGGGTGGGTGACCTGGACCCTGGAGCTCCAGTGCAGGCCCCGGCTCTCACTGCCAAATGAATTATCCAGGGACGCTTGCCCCCGAGGCTGAAATGGGCCAGAAGAACAGGGTGTTGTGTTTTGGAGGCTGCAGGACTGGCCTGTGGGCCGGCCTGGGCTGCATAGAAGTGCTCCCCCTCTCCCCAGTGTGTTATGTCTGCCACTTTCCTGCTGATGGGACCACGTAAAGGCCAGGTGAACCATCAGACTGCATCTGAATTCTTTAACACACACCCACACACAGATGCCAGCCCTGCCCTTAGCCCAGCCAAAGCCTTGACCTTGCCATTCCCAGCCTTAGTTTCTTCTTCTGTAAAGCGGGGGTGATAACCTGAGCCTTGCCCACCTCACGGGAGCGTGCTGAGTGTCAGAGCAGGTGGTAGACATGAGTGCTTGCCAAAGGGTATAATCCTCCAAAGAGGATTAGGAGAACTCCTGAATTCATTGGAGCGGTATTTGTGGGGTGTCCCCTCCGCACCTGGCATCGTTTTGGGTGCTGGCTGCGTGGCGGTGAATGGTGCTGCTCACATGGCACTCATGTGGCGGCTGAGAGAGACAGGTGATAAATGAAGGCAGCGGAATTCTGTGTTGGATGGTGACAAGTGCCATAAACCAAGCCAAGTGAGGGCAAAGTGGTACATGGGTGGGTCGGGAGAAGGGTGGTACTGTTGATTAAGATCATTGGGGAAAGCCTGTCTTTTAAACACAGACTTGCAGGAAGGGAGGAAGCGAGCCAGGCAGATATCAGGAAGAGTAGTGTTCAGGGCAAAGGAACAGCAAGTGCAAAGGGCCTGAGGTAGGCTTGCATGTGCCTTGTAGCTGTGAGGAGTACCAAGGAGGCCCAGGTGGCTGGTGCAGAGTGGAGAGCAAGGGGAGAGTGGTGAAGGCAGAGAGGCATTGGGGCCGGCCGGATCAGGCCATGGAAGGACAGCTTTTATTCTGAGGAAAGCTGTGGCCTGACTTTGGGTTTAACAGGGTCCCTAAGGCCACTGAACTGAGAACAGAGGCCTGGGCAGAGGCAGGGAGACCACTGGAAGGCTCTTGCAGTGATGCAGGCAAGAGATGGGAGGGGGGCAGTGAAAGTGGAGTGTTGGCCAGATCCTGGACTTACCGTGAAGGGAGGGTTGGCCAGACTTACTAAGACTTGGGTATGGGCTAAGCAGGAGAGGAGCCATGGAAGACACAAGGATTTGGGGTTAGGGTTGTGGGCAGTGGGCATGCTTGGGGGTATAATTGGTATTCCTACAGTGTTTCCAGGGTTACTAATGCTTTCGCATAGATGTTCTACTTCTTGCACCAAACCTTCCAAAGCAGATGCCAGAGTTATGCCTGTTCCACTACTGAGCATGTGCGGGTAGGAGATGGGCCTTGCCTATGAAGGAGTAAAGACATTGCCACAGCGCTAGGTCGGGGATGCAGAGCTGACACTGGCCCCAGGCTTTCTAGCTCCAAGTCCTGGCCTTTCTCGATATATCAGATGGTTACTCAGATGTGGCCGGGCAGTCCCTGTACCATGCAGTGACTCAGTTTCCCAGTCTGTAAAATGGAGCTGCGGCCCACCTCCTAGAGTTGCCAGCAAGGTGAAAGGAGATGTTGATAAAGGCCTGTAGGAAATTGACACATGTGAGCCATGGTTCCTTTTGCTTTGGCCTGGCAAGTTCTCTGAAAGGGTGGCACACAGCAACTTTAGAAGGTTCCCTGAGCTCTGTGTCTGCTCCTCAAGTGGCTGGCTGGCTTCTGCTAGAAGCCAGAGTTCCTTATATGGAAGAACATCAGATGTGATCCCTTATTTCAGTGCAGGAAACTGATGCCCACAGAGGTGTAAGTCACACAGCAAGAGGCAGTCCTGGGCATGTTGTCCCCCTGCCTCCTTGTCCACCCGGGCCTTCTGGGCCCAGCGTGGCCTCCTGGGCACTGGCCTGCCAATGCCAGAGCAGAAGCACTCTCCCCAGAGCAGCGCTCGGCACTCTGCACGTTTGGGCACCCCTGGGTGCATGGCGTCCCCTCCTGTTTGGGTGGGCGTCTGCAGTAACAGGACCCTTGTGTTCTGACAGAGATGGTGAAACTAGGCCATGAGCTGATGCTGTGTGGGCTGGATGACCAGGAGCTCCTGAAGGTAAGAGAGGGTCCTCTCTGTTCCCACAGGCTGGGGGCCTCAGTGAGGCTGGGTTAGGGGTGGGAGGGGTTTCTTTCCCCAGGACTTTGCTTCTCAGGCTAGGGAGCCAGCATCCCCAGCCACTGCTCCTAAGCCTCCTGGGCCAGGAATCTATAGGATTCCCTTGCATAGACTCTAGCCATCCCTAGGGCCAAGATGGGGAACACAGCTGAGGAGGCTGGAAGCAGAGCTCTGGTTATGGTGACCGAAAGGACAGAGCACATCCTGTCCTCGGTTGAAGACTTCATTCCCACTGGCACTGGGGTAAGTCCTTTATATGCCAGGAGTAGTCGCACTCACCTGTGGCACTAGGTACTTGTCCTAGTCCCGTTTCACAACTTGCTCTAGGTCACCGGGTGACAGAGTCGGGCCTCAAACCCAGGCCCCGGTCCCAGGCCCCGGTCCCAGGCCCATGCACTTTCCCTGACTAGCTGCCCTCCTGCAGCTTTCTTTACAGAGGTGCCCCTAATCCATGCCCACATCACTCAAAGAAACCCTACCCCTGCCCTTAAAATCTTGTCAAGCTTTTGAAATAATTATTTTCACGTTTTGGCTATTATAAATAATGCTACGAATGTCACTGTATACGTTTTTAACTGAAGACATGTTTTCAGTTCTCTTGGGTATATAGCTACAAGTGGAATCGACAGGTCAGTGTAGTAACTGTACATTTAACTTTTTGAGGAACTATGTGCCAAACTTTTCCAAAGTGACTGTACCATTTTACATTCCCACCAGCAGTTCCCAGTTTCTCCACATCCTCACCAACATCTGTTTATCTTTTTGATTGCAGCCATCCTGGTGGGTGGGAAGGGCTATCTCGTTGTGGTTTTGATTTGCATTTCCCTGGTGACTAATGATGTTGGGTATCTTTTCATGTGCTTATTGGCCATTTGTAGATCTTCTTTAGAGAAATGTCTGTATTTGGTTCTTTTGCCCACTTTTTAATTGGGTTATTTGTCGTTTATTGTTGAGTTGTAAGAATTCTTTCTATATTCTGGATACAAGCCATGTCAGATATTTGATTTTTTAAAAAAATATTTATTTATTTGACGGAGCGAGAGAGCACAAGCAGGGAGAGCAGCAGGCAGAGGGAGAGGGAGAAGCAGACTCCCGGCTGAGCAGGGAGCCCGATGTGGGGCTTGATCCCAGGACCCTGGGATCATGACCCGAGCCGAAGGCAGACACGTAACAACTGAGCCACTCAGGCGCCCCCACTCCACATCTTCTTTATCCATTCATCTGTGGTTGGACAGCTGGGCTCTTTCCGTAGTTTGGCTATTGTGGACATTGCTGCTATAAACATTGGGGTGCATGTGCCCCTTCACATCACTGTTTGTATCCTTTGGATAAATACCTAGTGCTACAATTGTGGGTTGTAGGGTAGTTCTATTTTTAATTTTTTGAGGAACCTCCATGCTGTTTTCCAGAGTGGCTGCAGCAGCTTGCTTTCCCACCAACAGTATAAGAGGGTTCCCCTTTCTCCACATCCTTCTCCAACATTTGTTGTTTCCTGACCTGTTCATTTTAGCCATTCTGACTGGTGTGAGGTGGTGTCTCATTGTGGTTTTGATTTGTATTTGGATAAAGAAGATGCCCACTGATGTTGAGCATTTTCTCATGTGTCTGTTGGCCATTTATATGTCTTCTTTGGAGAAATGTCTGTTCATGTTTTCTGCCTATTTCTTGACTGGATTATTTTTGTTTAGGGTGTTGAGTTTGATAAGTTCTTTATAGATTTTGGATACTAGCCCTTTATCTGATAAGACATTTGCAAATATCTTCTCCCACTATGTCAGTTGTCCTTTGGTTTTTGTCCACTGTTTCCTTTGCTCTGCAAAAGCTTTTTATCTTGACAAAGTCCCAATAGTTCATTTTTGCCTTTGTTTCCCTTGCCTCTGGAGACGTGTCTAGCACGACGTTGCTGTGGCCGAGGTATTCATAGAGGTTGCTGCCTGTGTTCTCCTTTAAGATTTTGATGGATTCCTGTCTCACATTTAGGTCTTTCATCCATTTTGAGTCTGTTTTTGTGTATGGTGTAAGGAAATGGTCCAGTTTCATTCTTCTGCATGTGGCTGTCCAATTTTCCCAACACCGCTTGTGGAAGAGACTATCTTTTCCACTGGACATTCTTTCCTGCTTTGTCAAAGATTAGTTGACCATAGAGTTGAGGGTCCATTTCTGGGCTCTCTATTCTGTTCCATTGATCTATGTGTCTGTTTTTGTGCCACTACCATACTGTCTTGATGATGACAGCTTTGTAATTGAGCTTGAAGTCCGGAATTGTGATGCCTCCAGTTTTGGTTTTCTTTTTTAACATTCCTTTGGCTATTCAGGGTCTTTTCTGGTTCCATACAAATTTTAGGATTGTTTGTTCCAGCTCTGTGAAAAATGCTGCTGTTATTTTGATAGGGATTGCATTGGATGTGTAGATTGCTGTGCGTAGTTATAGACATTTTAATAATATTTGTTCTTCCAATCCATGAGCATGGAATGTTTTTCTTTACGTCTTCCTCAGTTTCTTTCATCAGTGTTCTATAGTTTTCAGAGTACATGGTCTTTTAACCTCTTTGGTTAGGTTTATTCCTAGGTATCTTATGGGTTTTGGTGCAATTGAAAATGGATTGATTCCTTCTCTTTCTGCTGCTTCATTGTTAGTGTATAGAAATGCAACAGACTTCTGTGCATTGCTTTTATATCCTGTGACTTTGCTGAATTCCTGTATCAGTTCTAGCAATTTTTTGGTGGAGTCTCTTGGGTTTTCTACATAGCGTATCATGTCGTCTACAGAGAGTGAAAGTTTGACTTTTTCTTTGCTGATTTGGATGCCTTTTATTTCTTTTTGTTGTCTGATTGCTGAGGCTAGGACGTCCAGTACTATGTTGAACAGTAGTGGTGAGAGTGGACATCCCTGTATGTTCCTGACCTTAGGGGGAAAGCTCTGTTTTTCCCTGTTGAGAATGATATTCTCTGTGGGTCTTTCATATATGGCTTTTATGATGTTGAGGTATGTACCCTCTATCCTTACATGGCGGAGGGTTTTTATCAAGAAAGGATGCTGTATTTTGTCAGATGCTTTTTCTGCATCTATTGAGAGGATCATACGGTTCTTATCCTTTCTTTTATTAATGTGGTATATCACATTGATTGATTTGCAGATGTCGAGCCACCCTGCAGCCCAGGAATAAATCCCACTTGGTCGTGGTGAATAATCCTTTTGATGTACTGTTGAATCCTATTAGCTAGTATCTTGGGGAGAATTTTTGCAACCATGTTCATCAGGGATATTGGTCTGTAATTCTCCTTTTTAGTGGGGTCTTTGGTTTTGGGATCAAGGTAATACTGGCCTCATAGAATGAGTTTCGAAGTTTCCCTTCCATTTCTATTTTTTGGAACAGTTTCAGAAGACTAGGTATTAATTCTTCTTTAAATGTTTGGTAGAATTTCCCTCGAAAGCCATCCAGCCCTGGATTCTTGTTTGTTGGGAAATTTTTGATTCCTGATACAATTTCTTTGCTGGTTATAGGTCTGTTCAGATTTTCTATTTCTTCCTGTTTTAGTTTTGATAGTTTATATGTTTCTAGGAATTTATCCATTTCTTCCAGATTGCCTAATTTGTTGGCATAAAATTGCTCATAATATGTCCTTATAATTGTTTGTATTTCCTTGGTGTTGGTTGTGATCTCTCCTCTTTCATTCATGATTTTATTTATTTGGGTCCTTTCTCTTTTCTTTTTGATAAGTCTGGCCAGGTGTTTATCAATCTTACTAAATCTTTCAAAGAACCAGCTCCTAGTTTTGTTGATCTGTTCTGCTGGTTTTTTTTTTTATTTCTATGTCACTGATTTCTACTCTAATCTTTATTATTTCTCTTCTCCTACTGGATTTAGGCTTTATTTACTGTTCTTTTTCCAGCTCCTTTAGGTGTAAGGTTAGGTTGTGTAGTTAGAGACTTTTCTTGCTTCTTCTTTTTTTTTTTAAAGATTTTTTTTTTTTTTATTTTTTTATTTATTTGAGAGAGAGAGAGAGAAACAGCATGAGAGGGGATAGGGTCAGAGGGAGAAGCAGGCTCCCCGCTGAGCAGGGAGCCCGATGCGGGACTCGATCCCAGGACCCTGGGATCATGACCTGAGCCGAAGGCAGTCGCTTAACCAACTGAGCCACCCAGGCGCCCCTTTTCTTGCTTCTTGAGGAAGGCCTGTATTGCTATATGCTTCACTCTTAGGACCACTTTGCTGCATCCCAAAAGTTCTGAACTATCGTGTTTTCATTTTCATTTCTTTCATATATTTTTAAAATTCTTTAATTTCCTGGTTGTCCCATTCATTCTTTCGTAGGATGTTCTTAACCTCCATGTATTTGTGGTCCTTCCAAATTTCTTCTTGTGGTTGACTCAAGTTTCATAGCATTGTGGTGGTCTTAAAATATGCATGGTATGATCTCAGTCTTTTTGTACCAGCTGAGACCTGATTTGTGATGCAGTATGTAATCTGTTCTGGAGAATGTTCCATGTGCACTCGAAAAGAATGTGTATTCTGCTGCTTTAGAATAAAATACTCTGAATATATCTGTTAAGTCCATCTGGTCCAATGTGTCATTCAAAGCCCTTGTTTTCTTGTTGATCTGTTTAGATGATCTGTCTATTGTTGTGAATGGGGTGTTAAAGTCCCTTACTATTATTGTATTATTATCAATGAGTTTCTTTTATTTTGTTATTAATTGGTTTATATATTTGGCTGCTCCCATGTTAGGGGCATCAATATTTACAATTGTTAGATATTCTTGTTGGATAGACCCCTTTATTGTGATGTAGTGTCCTTCTTCATCTCTTATTATAGTCTCTGGTTCAAAATCTAGTTTGTCTGGTATAAGGATGGCTACTCCAGCTTTCTTTTGATGTCCATTAGCATGGTAAATGGTTCTCCACTCCCTCACTTTCAATCTGGAGGTGTCTTTGGGTCTAAAATGAGTCTCTTGTAAGCAGCATATCAATGGGTCTTGTTTTTTTTTTGTCCTTTCTGATGCTTTATGTCTTTTGGTTGGAGTATTTAGTCCATTTACATTCAGAGTGATTATTGAAAGATAGGAATTTAGTGCCATTGTATTACCTATAAAGTTGCCATTCTTGGACACTATCTCTGTTCCTTTCTGGTCTTTGTTATTTTGGGTCCTGCTCTCCGCTCATAGGATCCCCTTTAATATTTCTTGCAGGGCTGGTTTAGTGTTCACTAATTCCTTTATTTTTTGTTTGTCCTAGAAACTCTTTATCTGGCCTTCTTTTCTGAATGACAGCTTTGCTGGATAAAGTATTCTTGGCTGCATATCTTTCCCATTTAGCATGTTGAATATGTCATGCCAGTCCTTTCTGGCCTGCCAGGTCTCTGTGGACAGGTCTGCTGCCAGCCTTATGTGTCTACCTTTGTAGGTTAAGGACCTCTTGTCCCTTGCTGCTTTCAAGATTTTCTCCTTATCTTTGTAATTTGTAAGCGTCACTGTAATACGTCAAGGTGTTAATCTATTTTTGTTGATTTTGAGGGGGGTTCTCCGTGCCTCCTGGACTGGAATGCCTGTTTCCTTTCCCAGATTAGGGAAGTTTTCAGCTATAATTTGTTCAAATAAGCCTTCTGCCTCTTTCTCCCACTCCTCTTCTGGAACTCCTATAATACGGATATTATTTCACTTTATGGGATCACTGAGTTCCTTCAGTCTACCTTCATGATCTAATAATTTTCTTTCCCTCTTCTTTTCAGCTTCATTATTTTCCATCATTTTATCTTTTAGATCACTGATTCGCTCTACTACTTCATTCTTCCTCGTTTTTATGGCCTCCACTTGGGACTACATCTTGGTTATAGCATTTTTAATTTTGGCCTGACTAGATTTTAGTTCTTTTATCTCTGCAGTAGGGGATTCTCTAGTGTCTTCTATACTTTTTTCCAGCCCAGCTAGTATCCTTGTAATTGTTTTAAATTCTAGTTCCAAAAATAAATAAATAAATAAATTCTAGTTCAGACATTTTACTTTTATCTGTATTGATTAAATCTCTGGCCATCATTTCTTCCTTTTCTTTTGGGATGAATTCTTCCGTCTTGTCAGTTTGGAGGGAAAAAAACCAAAACAAAATACAAAAAGAAAGAAGAATAAGAAAAAATAAAAAGTAAAAATGAAAAAAATGAAAAAAAAGTTAAAAAATAATATGATAAAATAAAATACATATAGGAAGGTAGATCCTAGGTGTGCTTTGGTCTGCTTGTTAAAAGAAGCTTCCATGGGTCGTTTTTCTGGTTTATAGATGTGCAAGATGTTCTCCAAGACTTCTGATCGATGTCATGGGTGTTCAGAATGATCCAGTCTTTATCTAGCTGTGTTTCAATGAGGAGGCAGGGTTAGGGTCGCCCTACTCCTCTGTCATCTTAACTGCTCCCCCTGGAATTGTTCTCTTAATTTCATTTTTGTATTACTCATTGCTAGTGTGTGGAAATACAATTACTTTTGCATATTGCTCTTGTATCCTGCCAGATTGCTAAACTTGCTTATTAGTTCTAATGATTTTTTAGTGGATTCCTTAGGATTTTCTATATATAAGGTTGTGTCATCTGCAAATAGAGATAGTTTTATGTCTGCCTTTTCAATCTGCATGTTTTTAATTTCTTTTTCTTGCCTATTTGCTCTGGGTGACACCTCCAGTACAGTGTTGAATAGAGTGGCAAGAGTGGACATCCTTGCCTTTTTCCTGATTTTAGGAGGAAAGCATTTGATCTTCACCACTGAGTATGATGTTAACTGTGAATTTTTTATAGATGCCCTTTATTAGGTTGAGGGTGCTCCCTTCTATTCCCATTTGTTAAGTGTTTTTATCATGAAAGGGTGTTGAATTTTGTAAATGCTTTCTCTGCATCTACTGAAGTGATTATGTGGTTTTGTCCTTTATTTTTCCTTTATTTGTGATGTTGCAAGTTTCTTTCTGGTATCATTTCACTTCTCTCTGAAGGACGGCCTTTGGCAATTCTTTTAGAAGTGGTCTGCTCTCTCCAAATTCTCTTAGAGTTCACTTATTTGAGTATGTCCAGTTCCCCTTCATTCTTGGTGGATAGTTTTACTGGATACAGAATTCTGGGTTGGCAGTTCTTCTTTCTCCGTAGGTTCCAATGAGAAATCGGCAGTCATTTGAATAATTTTCCCCCTATGGGTCATGCATTGGTTTTCTCCTGCTGCTTTAAAACTTTTTTCTTTGTCATTAGTTTTCAGCAATTTGATTATATGTTTGTGGGAATATTTCTTTGGGTTTGTCCTGTTTGGAGTCGCTCAGCTTCTCAAATCCGTAAGTTTGTGTCCTTTTCTTAAATTTGGGAAGTTTTCAGACATTATCCCTTCAAATATTTTTTTAGCCCACACATTTTTCTCCCCTCCTTTTGGGACTCCTATGACACACGTGTTAGACCTTTTATTATTGTACCACAGGTCCATGAGGCTGTTAATTTTTTTCAATGTTTTTTTCCTTGCTGTTGCTCATGATGGATAGTTTCTGTTAATCTGTTTTCAAGTTCACTGACTCTTGCTGCTGTCCCCTCCATTCTGTTGTTTGGGCCATAACTGAGTTTTTTATTTCAGTCATTCCATTTTCCAGCTCTAAAAAGATATTTCCTGTTTTTTTTTTTAATTGTTTCTTTGCTGTTTTCTATTTTAACTTTTGTTTCAAGAGTGTTCATGATTACTTATTTAGCATTTTTATAATGACTGCTTTAAATTTGTCAAGTAATTCCAACATCTGTACCATCTTGTGATTGGTGTCTGTTGATCGTCTTTTGTCGTGCAAGTTGAGATTTTCACGGTTTTCTTCATGTGCCAGATAATTTTGGATTGCGTCCTGGACATTCTTGACTATTACTTTGTCTCTGGGCCTTATTAAATTTTTTGGAGAATGTTGGTATTTGTGTTTTTGCAGGCACTTGACCTGGTTAGTTTTAAGCTGCACATTCTGCCTCCTTATCTGGCCTGTGGTTCCAACCAGCGTCAGCTCGGTTTCTGCAGCCTTTGTGCTGCTATTCGGGCCTGTCCTGCATGTGTGCCACCCGATGGTCAGCCTGGGGCCTGGGTGTTGGCCTCTCCCCTGTAATCATTCTTTGGTATGTTCATCAAGATCAGATCTACCCCTGCATGAGTGGGGATGAGCCCAGGCATTCGTAAACAGATTTATAGGGTTGCTTTCCCTAGATCTTCCCTTCCTGTCATCTCTTTGATACTGTCTGGCTCCTGGGAAGAGGGCCATCCTTTGCTGCCCTGCAGCCATAAACCGCCTACTTCTGTGACTGTACCACACTGGTGGGAGGACAGAGTGGAAGAAGCAGGAGCAGGGTTTGTTCCCCCTCCCCCCATAGCTCCCCTGAATGGAGAGGGAGGTTCCCTGCACCCAGAGCAGTTTTCCGCTATCAGCCAGCTTTGTTGCTTCTGCCACCCCTGCCATGATATTGCCTGGGGTCTGGGGTCACAGAGCAGAGGGAGAGAGAAAAGGCCAGGGATTTCCCCTACACTCTCTGAGTGTTAGGGGTTTCCTTTTCTGGAGCTCTCTGTACCATTTTGCTCCCTTCTGGGTTTGAGCTGGGCTGAGTGCAGGTCCAGGGAGTCCAGAGGAGAGAACATGGTAAATCACCACCAGTCTCAATGATAACCTTGGATTCTAGCATGCCTCCCTGATGTGCCTGCTGATATTTGCCCTTCTAAGGCTATAGACACCTGACACATGCATTCTGTCCCACTCTCAGATGTGGGTACTCAGTGGGAGGGGAAGCTGGTCCCTCAGTCTTATCTGGAACTCTAACCCCTTCCTTCCTTTTTATCTTTAAAGATTTTTTTCATTGTGGTAAAATGCACATAGCATAATATTTACCTTTTTTTAAAAGGTTTTATTTATTTGAGAGAGAGAGAGAGAGAAAGCACAAAGGCTGCAGAGAGAGAGGGAGAAGCAGGCTCCCCACTGAGCAGGGAGCCTGACATGGGGCTCAATTCCAGGATCCCAGGACCATGACCTGAGCTGAAGCCTGACTGAGCCACCCAGGTGCCCCAATATTTACCATTTTAACCATTAAAAAAATTTCCCAGTAGGTGCTGAAGGGTTCTTTTTTAAAAACATTTTTTTGTTGGGCTAAAATACACATAACATAAAATTTACCATCTGAACTATTTTTAAGTGTGCAGTCAGCGGCACTAAGTACATCTATCTAGTTCCAGAGCATTTCCATCACCCTAAAAGGGGATCCTGTGCCCATTAAGCCGTCACTCCCCATTACCCACAGGCCCTGGTGCCCACTACTCTGCCATCTCTATTTCATATAAATGGAGTCATACGGTATGTGGCCTTTTGTAATGGCTTCTTCACTTAGCACAGTATTTTCAAGGGTCATTCATGTTGGAACATGGATCAGTACTTCATTCCTTTTTGTGGAATACAAAATAAAAACCAGAAAATAATTTATGTCAGCATACTGAAAGCTGGGAGTTGGGGCATGGGAGGAAGGAGGTGCATGTATAAGACGCTAAGTTTAGTCAAACCCCATAGTCTGGAATTTGAATTGGGAATATCAGTGTCAGCTTTTAATGTATTTTAACTTAAAAACAGTGTGTGGATATATATGTATTTCCTTGCTTTGTCCTCTTAAAAGGCCAAGAACAGTGATACTCCAGTTGTAACACAGGCCTGCGGCAGGAAATGTACCAGTTAAGGCAGGAACACCTTGTCACACGAGAGAACAGGGCAGATATCCAAGACTTACAGTTACATCTAAAGGACTGGGGCGCCAGCTAGCAGTAGAAGCCCTCACCGGCCAAAGAAGGGATGTTGTGGGGATGATGCCTGCATTGTAAGGACAGTGACTGCAGTAGACTGAGGCCCTTCTGTGAATTCAAATCCATGAGTTCATAATATTTTTAAAAAGTCATTTTGATATCAAAAGTACAAGTAAAAAGGAAAAAGAGAGATCATTTAGACTTCACTAAAATGAGCCACTTTGGTGCTTCAAAGGACATCAAGAAAGTGGAGAGAATCCACAGACTGAAAGAGAATCTTTGTCAATCATAGATCTGACAAGGGTCTAGGATCCAGAATGTATAAAGAACTCTTACAACTCAATAAGAAAAAAACAAGTAACCCAACTCAAAAATGGGCAAAGGATCTGAATACATTTCTCCGAAGAAGATAAACAAATGGCCAGTGAGCACATGAAAACATGCTCACCATCATCCATCATCAGGGAAATGCAAACTACAACCTCGATGAGATCCCACTTCATACCCCCGAGGGTGAGCGGACGCCGTGGCAGGTGGTCCCGTGCGACCAGCGCTTCCAGTCCTAGCTGTAGAGCCACGCAGGAACTTGTACATGAGCAGGAAGTATTGCTTAAGCGCCCAAAAGTAGAAAAAAGCCCCAATTCCCCTTAACTGGTGAATGGAGAAAAGAGCAATAATAACAAACTACTGATCCGTGCTACAGCCTGAATGAACCTTGAAAACATGCTGCTGAGTGAAGGGAACCAATCACAAAAGACCCCATATGTGAGGTTCCATTTATAGGAAATGTCCAGAAGAGGCAAATCCATAGATGCAGAAAGGAGATCAGTGGGTACCAGGGGCTAGGGTGGGGGCGGGGTGTGGGGAGTGACTGTTCATAGCGACAGGAGTGCTTTTGGGGGTGATGGTGATGTCCTGGACTTACCAAGTGGCAATGGCTGCACGGCTCTCTGACTGTCCTAATAACCACTGAACTGTGCATTTAAAAAGGGTCAATTCCTGGCGTGTGCATCTCAATACAAATATCAGCACAGCTGAATGAAAAGGATCACTGGTGTGCTCAGCACCACAGTCCCAGCCCTACTCCAGGCTGGCCGAGCCCTGAGCAGGGATACCTGTCCCTTCATGGGCACTGGGGGGCTGTCAGAGTCAGGGCTGTGCTGAGGAGGGGGCAGCAGGCAGGGTGTCCCAGCTCTGGCCACTGGTCAAGGCTTTGTGGGGTCCTGAGTGATAGTTGCTCTCATGTTTCTGTCTAGGCTGTCTCCTGTCTAGACCGTGTCTCCCCCCGCCCCCCCAGCTCTACTCCCAGGCTGCCCTCAAGTGTGTCTCTTGGGCTCAGTGTCACTTGGGCAGATTGGGAGAATGTGTCAACAGGAGGTAGCCAGTTTTAGGCTGAGGAACTTCCAGAGTCACCGGTCTTGTTGATGTGGCTACACAGCCGAGAGCCAGGTTTGGGGAGCCCACGGACAGGGACCTGGGCTGCAAACATCATAGCGGAGCATGCTCCTGTGCCCAGCTCTCCTCCCCGCCACAGCCTGTGCCTCCCATGCCCACTTTAAGTGCAGATGCTTCTTGGAGGACTTTATAGTGATGCTGGCTGAGCAGATCATTCTCGTGCATTCCTCAGGGCAGGGGCAACGAGGATCGACAATGGAGAGGCAGGCCCAGCTTTCTTTCGGATACCACTGCTCACACAGGGCTCTCTGGAGCAGGCCAGGCCTCTCAGGTTGTAAGGGTTTAGGTCCTGAGGATTGGCTGTAAGCCTCCTCTGCTTCTTCAAGCCTTGAGCTCCTGGCCAGGCAGGTCCTTGCTGGGGATCCCAGCTGCCTTTGGGGTAGGGGGACTATGTCAGCTGTAATGTCTGGCCACGTGTTCTTCCTGTGAGGAGCAGGGTCATCGCAGGCCGTTCCTGCCTGGGGAGGGCAATTTGCCAAGGAGAATAAGCTTCTTCCTGGAGGTGTTCCCGAGGAACAGACTGTCCTCAGGTCCCTGTGGGCTGTAGGCCCCGCTACAGTCTGCGTCCCTGCCCAAGGGACTGCGCTGGAGGATGTGTGATGGGCAGCCCGAGGCTGGCAGCACTCAGTGACAGCGTTCCTCAAGCCAGTCCCAAACGCTGCCGGCCCAAGCGCTCCTTTCCGCTGGCCCCAGCAGGGCAAGGGGTGGGCCGGGGCCCCCGGTGTGTCCGGTCATTGAGCACACACGGTCTTCCCTGCCCAGGGCCAGGCCTGCGCCCGGAAGCAGTTGCACCTCATGGACCAGCTGCTGGATGCAGTCCGGACCCTGACCATTGGATGCTGCTCCAGGTAAAGGCTCAGGATGGGCCCTCCACAGAATGGCCGGTAGGCGCCCTTGGAACTTTATCTGGAGCCCTTGGAACTTTAACTTTATTTTTAGACCACCAGCAGGTACATCTCCATCTGGGGTCTTCACTTTCCACTTGGGCAGCAGCAGCTACACGCTGGCCTGGTGGGGTGTGGGCCCAGTGGGGTGTGGGCCCAGGTGGAACATCCCGCTGGGGCAGTGCTCATGGTACCAGGCTGTCGGCGAGAAGGTGCAGTGCAGGCCGTAGAGAAGACAGGCAGGCCTGCCGGGGAAGGTGGGCTCTCAGAGGACTAGGGCTCGGTCCTGGCCGCCAAAGCAGGGCAGGGACTGGGGGAGACATTGTCTCCTGGCCCCTCTGCCCGGGCTTGTTTTGCCCTCTGGGTCTCCCCCAGGGGACTGAGGGCTTCCTTGGCCAGGGGTCTCAGAAAATCTGCCGACACAGTCCCTGGAGGCCGTGCTCTGGCCAGTGACAGCACGGCCTTGGGGTTCCCTTGGCAGTGTGAAGGAGCACTTCGAGGATACCAGAGAGAAGAATGAGGCACTGCTGGGGGAGCTCTTCTCGAGGCCCCAGCTGCAGACGCTCCTGAGTCCAGAGTGTGACCCGTGGCCCCTGGATACGCAGCCCCTCCTCGCCCAGCAGAACGACGACTGGCAGAAGTATGTGTCCTGCTTGGTTCTGTTACCTGAGACCGGTCTTTCCACGTGTGGCCTGCCCTGGCGTGGGGCTGGACGTGTCCTCTCTCTCCCCGCAGGGCCAGCCCCTCTGTGGAGCTGGAGGAGGAGAAGGTGATGGAGCTGGCCAGGAAGCTGCAGGAGAGCACCGCCAAGCTGCAGATGCTCAGGGTGGAGGTGAGGGGCTGAGGGCCTGACCAGGCACTTTGTGTCTGAGGGCAAGGAGCATCACTTCCCCAGCCTTGGGTGCCCCATCTTTACAATGAACTCGTTGTGAGGTGTAAGTGAGGTGGTATATGCACAGGGCTCCGTGGGTTCTAGAACATTGTGGGTGCTCAGCCCATGGGAAGCGGAGAGGCAGACAAACTTGGGGCAGATGTGGGGAGGCTTTCCGAAGAATGGAAAGGATCGGCCTCCTGCAGGCGATGCACCAGGCCCTGGGGTCTGGGCTTTCAGATGCCTTCTTACATGTGGCCTTCCCAGCAGCCCTTGGCCTGGCCTCCTTTTCCCGAGGAGGAGACTGAGGCCAACACAGGCAATAGTGGCAGGGCTGAGGCCGGAAGCCAGGCGGCTTTGCTCAAAACCAGTTTGCTCTTTTTTGCCTCTGGTCTTACGTATCTGATGCGGGAAGAGACTTGGTGCCCCAGGGGCAGGCAGGGCAGCCTCGAGAGCCCCTGTCTTTCTGTACTTTGCACAGCACAAGCAAGGAGTTTCTGTGAGCGGGGCCGACACCAGCACCCTGGACCAGAAGCTGCGCCTGGTCATCTCTGACTTCCACCAGCTCGTTGTGGCTTTTCTCCAAGTCTATGATGACGAGCTGGGTGAGTGCTGCAAGCGCCCAGGCCCCTACCTCCACCCGAGTGGCCCCATCATCCAGGCCGTGTACCAGACTCTGACTTCATGCAGCCAAGTAAGAATCACCCTTTCCTCCACTACCCGCCCCCCCCCCAGCTGCTGCTGTAGCCCCCAGCCACAGATGTGAGGTCTGCGACGGGGCTGGGAGGGCCTGGGGCAGGTGGGCAAGGTGCTTCTCCTGGTGCGTGGAAGGGATGAGGGCTGACAGGACTGTTCCCTTGAGAGTCCCACCGCACTTCAGGGGGCTATTAGCTGAAGTTCGTGTACTGCCTGCACTGGGTCCTGGGTGACCATATGGGACCCTTATCCCGGCTTCTAGCTTCTGTCCCTGTATTAGTCTCACTCTGTCTTCACACTATGCCCAAATGTATCACAGCCAGTTCATTCTTGTGTATGACCGAGAACTATGCCAGACAGACAGACAGATGTTTGCTCAGACAGATAGGAAAAAGTGGTCTCACACTGCTGAGCTGACTACATAAATATTTACTTACTCATTTTGTTGTTCCACATTTCAGATCCCTGGAGTCCAATCTAAAACTACTCTGATGTTGGCCCAGGGCTTCCACGACATTTGTCTTGTTTTTTCCCAATTTTAGTTTAAGTGCTGCTGAAGCAAGCACCGTCTTGGTTTTTTAACACAAAGACTCCTAGACTTCCAAACCTCTGACCAACCTGTCCTTTGTCGTTCTGCCAACAGGGCAAGATAGGCTACGTTCCTTTCTCATCAGGAAGGCCCTGCCCCCTTTTTAAAAAATCTTGGGACATTGATTTTCCCACTGCACCTGTGGCTTTGCTTGGCTACTAGTGTGGGATGGGGCACATAATTGTGTGGCATTCCCACTGGGCCTGGAAGAAGGGACCTAGCATGGAGAGCTCTGATCGGTGACTCTCCAGCTGGCCGGCAGTCCCGTCCTCACCCTGGGCTGTCCTTGGGGGTGAATGCCACATGCTTGAGGGTCTAGGGAAGAGCACATGCTGAATGTGAACTGGGGTGGGAAGCAGGAGACGGCTTCTGCACATCAGACCACCAGCATTTAATGCCTATGTGCCTCTCTCTCTCCGTCCCTCCCAGCTGTTGAAAGCGGTCATGGAGGTCACGGACACCTCGGCCCAAGCCGTGGAGATGGCGAAGCAGCAGCAGGGCGAGCAGATCTGTTGGGGCAGCAGCAACTCTATCATGAGTGTAGGTACGTGGTTGCCACTCGCTGGTCAGAGGCAGGCCTGTCCCTGCGCGCCTCGGCCTAGTGCCTGCCTCACACGTGGCTCCTTCTTGCTTGACCAGCATTTGGGGAGTATTTGGGGATCGTCCCTCACTTTCTTCTTCTTCTGATGCATAAGGTTTGTCTTCCCTTGAAAAAAAAATGCTTTCTACAGATTATAAAATAAAAAAATTAATTTTGGGAATTTGGGATAACCGAAAGATGTGCAGAGGTATAATAAAAACAGTCCATAACCTGGTGGCCCAGAGATGGTTGATGTTAATATTTTGGTCTATTTATCTATATCTTTTTCCTTTCATCATTTTTTATTTCTTTGTGTAAGTGTAATCAGAACACATATACACTTTTACATTATGTTCTTTCCCTGTGATCACATGATAAGCATTTTCCTGGGGCGCCTGGCTGGCTTAGTCAGTAGAGAGAGCATGCGACTCTTGATCTCGGGGTTGTGAGTTCAAGCCCCACGTTGGATGTAGAGATTACTTAAAAAAATGTTATAAGCATTTTCCCATGTTTTGGAAGTAACATTTTTAATTGTCAAACACCCTTCTGTTCAGGTATTTGCTATAATTTGCTTAACATTTTCTGTTATCCAGCCTATAAGTCATTTTTAGCTTTTTACTATTATATATGATGCTGTTGCAAGATTTAAAATAGTGGAAAATGGAAACAATCCAAAGTTTTAACATTGGGTAGTGCTTTGGTAGATAATGGCATATGTATATGGTGGGATAGTGTTCGTTGTTTCAAAAGTTGGTTACGACGACATAAAGAACTGCACATTACAGAATGTTAAAGGGAAACTGCAGGCTGATCTCACCTTTGTAAAGGACAAACGTATACAAGAACCCCTTGTGGGAAGCGAGCCAGGGTGTGGACACTGATTTTCTCTGTGTCGGAGTCAGAGGTGGTATCGTTCATTTACTGTTTCTCTATCCTGCTCTGTAGTCGTCAGAACATGGGTCACTTAGGTAATCCACCCCTCTCCCACTGGCAAGCTGGCCAAAAGATGCAGGAAACATGTTGAGACATAAAGCGCGTTCCCATCTTAGATTGCGTCCTGATGACGGGGCTCCCGGCGTCAGGGTGGTGAGGCCCATCCCCGTTTGCTTACTGTATCCTCCGTGCCAGATCAGATCCTTCTGACATTTCTGTTATTGGATGTGGCAGATTGGATCTGCATTTAGTTTCAATTAAACTTTTTTTCTGAGGAAATTTATTGTTTTATTATGGAAATATGTATTTAGAAAAGGTCTTTTTAAAAAGATTTTATTTATTTGCAAGAGAAAGAGAGAGAGCGTACAAGCAGGGGGAGTAGCAGGCAGAGGGAGAAGCAGGCTCTCTGCTGAGCAAGGAGCCCGAGGCGGGACTTGATCCCAGGATCTTGGGATCATGACCTGAGCCGAAGGCAGACACTTAACGACTGAGCCACCCAGGCGCCCCAGAAAAGGTCTTTTTTATAAGAAAAATAGTGCTTAGTGAGGAACCTCAATTCAGAGGAAGTAGAATAGGAATAGGAAATAGTTGGATATTTTCCCTGTGCTCTGGTCAACCCCCTTTATTCCAAGTCGAGTGATTTTTTTTTTTTTTTTTAAAGATTTATTTATTTATTTGAGAGAGAGAGTACATGAGAGGGGGGAGGGTTAGAGGGAGAAGCAGGCTCCTCGCTGAGCAGGGAGCCCGATGCGGGACTCGATCCCGGGACTCCAGGATCATGACCTGAGCCGAAGGCAGTCGCTTAACCAACTGAGCCACCCAGGCGCCCCCCAAGTCGAGTGATTTTAAAGTGAATACTTGTGTAACCATGACCCAGGTCAAGAAATAGAACATGCTAGCACCCTGGAAAGCCCCACGTGTCTCTTCCCGCCGACAGCCAGCTGCTGTCCTGACTTGATGGTAATGATGTCTCTGTGAGATTCATCTACCATGTGTGTATCTGTCATTTGTTCATTTCCATTGCCCTGTAGCTGTCGTTGGCAAACCTGTTTTGTAAAGAGCCAGATAGTGAATGTGTTCGGCTTTGCGGGCCTCCATAGCTTGTGATGTGAAACCAGCTGCTGATGTCACGGAGACCCTTTCACAGCCCCTCTTCTCCTCTTGGTCTCGAGATCCTCTTGGTCTTTGGCTCTGGACAGTCAGGTTATAATCAGTCTTGGTGTGGATTGCTTTGACTTTATCCCTTTTGGAGTTTGTTGAGCTTCTTGGATAGGTAGCCTCATTTCTCATCAACACTCAGCCAGACACTTGACCTTCACTTCACTTCTCTTTCACTTCCTGCCTGCTCTGAGCCTCGGGGTCAGCCAGAGGTGACTGTTGAGGTCCTTGTCGGCTCTCTCCGGGGTATCAGCACAGCCCTGGGCGTGCACGTGGCCTTGTAGAGCGCCAAGACTGCCAGAACTCCTCAGAGCCCTTGTGGACACCCCACTCCCCAGCTTCTCCCAAGAGCCAGCAGTAGCAATGAAAGCGTTTGCCTGTAAGTGTTTCCCCCCAGGGCACCCCCAAGGAGTGGCTTTAGCTCACAGAGCCTCTGAGCGCCCCCTTTGTGAGGACTTTCCAGCCAGCCCTCTCCAGCCAGCCCTCTCCAGCAGCCTTCTTGCTGCTCTTGGCCTTGGCACACATATTTGCCACGTGTATACCAGGCACTTGGGAGTCCCTTCTTCCTGACTGACCTGCCCCAAAGTCATCCATTTTAAAATTTGTCGTAACATTTATCCTAGTCACCACTGTCACTATGACTTCCCCCCCACTGTACCTAATTGCTGTTAATAAAATGCTATCATTAATAGAGTAATGGTCATTAGTGTCCTTTGCCACGTGCCGCCGCACCTGTGATTACAGGACTGCTGGCAGGGCTAGCTGTGACGTCTGAGCTGTGAGAACCTCTCCCTCCCCCTCCTCCCGCGGGGTGCTTCCCAGGCTCGCCCCTGAGATGCTGGCCCCCTCAGTGGGTCTGGAGAGTGGTGAGGGCGAGCACGGCACCTCCAGATGTTGTTTGAGATGAGTTCCTGGGCTACAGACACTCCAAAGAAGCAGTCCATGCCAGCTCCATGCCAGGGCCAGTCGGAACGGCCTTCCCACCTTCCCTGTGTCCCACCTGACCGAACCCAAGGCCTTCAGGCCCTGCCGCTGTGGGAGGTCTGCATGTCCGCAGCACTTCCCTCCCCAGGACAGGAAGCTAGGCCACCATTCTGTGTCAGCAGCCAGGCCGTGTTGGTGGCACATCCCCACGTCGGAAGGGAGGGGCTGCAGTGAGGGGCTGGGTGTGCCTGCCGGGCCTGTGTCCTGAGCCGTGCCATTGTGTGCATGGAGAGGGCCTGATGACGAGTGGGGAGGGTCGTTGGGGCCGGGCTTATTACCCTGAGGCACACCCCATGATTCCTGAGCCTCAGAGTCACCTCTGGACAGGCGGGACCAAATGTCAATTAAAGACCGTGCCATGTGGGAGGGGAGGGGACAGGCCAGAGGCAGAGAGGCAGGTTGGTGGAGGAAGGAATAGTTGTGTATTTAAGTGAAGGCACCACTAACCAGGGGAACCTGAGAGAAGAGCCCGGAGTCCCCAGGGTGGGGGAGGGGAGTGAGCTAAAGTCCCTGTATTTCGTACCCAGTGCTCATTATGTGAAATTGGGACGTCAAGAGGCAGGTGCGAATTATGGCGGTGCCCCCAGCCCTGAAAGCCCAGCAGCAGGGCAGAGCAGTTGCCTGCAGGGCCGGGGGGCGGGGGCGGGTTGTGCAGCTAAGGCCCGTGTCATTTGATTTGTATGTGTGCATGGGTTACTGGTCTGAGCAGTAGGGAACACACCATCCAACTCAGAAGAACCCCTGGCTCCTGGGCTCTGGTGAGGGTTGGGGTGGGCATGGACAATGCCCACTGAGTGGAACCTGGCCTCGGGCTCAGCCTGGCACCCACAGGGGCCTTCCATCTGTGCTCTCAGCCCTAGACCTCCTGGTAGCTCCTGGCTTGGCAGTTTCTGGATCACGGTGGGAGTTGGATGCCTAGGCTGCAGGGACGCCTGGGGCCTGAGAAGAACCAGCGGAAGACAGTGAAGGCTTGGCTGGGGTTGGGGGCGGGGGCAGGTAGGGAGCAGCCTCTTCCAGGCCGGGAAGCGCTGGGAGTCACTTTGCTGTTTGTATTGTTTTTTTCTCTGCAGCCACCAAAGTGGAAGAACTAGCTCAGAAATACAAGATCTTCAGTGACAGTCTGCAGAAAGGCATGGAGTAGTCTGTGAGCAGGAAGCTCTGCCCTGAAGAGTCAAGTGGCCGGGGGTGGGGGGCGCAGGGTGAGCCACGGGTGGGAGAAGCGTTCACAGCCCCTGTGTGCTCCGGGTCCAGCCCCTTTAGCAGCTTGGGAGGGAAGGAGGGAGAGGGCAGAGGTGAGCTGGAGGGAAAGGAAAGCTTGGGTTCTAAGAAGCTGCCTGATTGCCTCCTTCTCTCTGCTTCCTGGCTGCAGCTGACGGGGCCATGGCACCCAACTGCTCGGTCTGCCCTTCTTCCCGCTGTCCCAGGCGGCCTCAGCCATGCCCCTCTTCTGCCCTGTCTGCCTCGCAGCAGCTCCCGTTGGCTTCTGTTCCTTCCCTGCCCAGGGGTGATGCTAAGCCCCAGAAACCTGCTGCCTCCGTTGTGACTGGCCTCGGGGTCCCACGTGCGGACTCCTCCCACACCCTTGGCCTGGCCGCTGGCGGCCACCACATCCAGGATCCAGTGGCCAGGGTGTGTGTTTCCTCCTCCTTCCTCCCCAGGGCTCCCTGCACCGGCCTGTCACAGCCACCTCCCTCCCTCCACACTTGGGGACAGGCATGACTGGTGGGGCCTCTGCCTCCCTCAGCCCAGTGGCAGGCCAAAGGGGGCTCGAGGAGGGGCCTCCCTCTCAACACTTGGTCCACTGCAGAGGCCCACCCTGGCTGTGAGCCTCGCCTGCTCCTGTGCCGTCACCTCCTCAAGTCCCCTGTGGGTGCTCCGGACAAGGAGACTGCCGGTGGGGGAGGGGAGAGGACGGGCAGGCCCAGGGCCCCTGCTGCCCGGCTGCCTCAACAGCTTCAGCCTCCGAGGGACTCGGGAGGGCCTGCAGTGGGCAGGCCGCAACCAGCATCTCGGTTGCCTCCCTGTGCCCCTGGCAGGAGGCTGGGCCTGTGGGCACCGACTGCCAAGGGCTGGCATGTCTCGCTCCGGAACGAGGTCTTCGGGACAATGCTGCCCGCTTTCTGGCCAGGGAGGGCCTTCTTGTCTTTGCTCTGAGGGGTCCTGGGGCTGGGGGTGCTGCTGAGGCGGTCTCGTACCCCCACCTTTCCTGTGGCTCATCCTTCCTCATTTGGTGGGGCAGGATTGGTTCAGCTGGAGCCCACGTGGCTTGCCAGGTCAGGCCTCGCCCTTCTTCCTCCTTCCTGGCAGCCTGTGCTAAAGGCCTCTTAGATATTATGGGTCATTGTGCCCGTGAAACATATACCATCTCCCCTTCTTGCTGGAACACTAGCCTGTGAGATGTGTGAGCCCGGCAGCATGGAAAGTGCCCGAGGTCACTGGGGCGAACCGAGGTCCCATCCTGAGTGTGCCCTTCCCTTTCTTGGCTAAGCACGGCACGTGCAGGCACCTCTTGCCCACTCCCGAGCTCACTTTAGCCTCATGAGGGGCAACCTGGTCCCTCGTGACGCAGGTGGAGCTCTGCCCTGGAGAAGGGGACTTGCCGCCTTGCTGGGAGTCGCCCCAGCTCAGCTGCTAAATCCTGGCCCGGGTCAGACTTGGAGGCCAGGCTGGGTGGAAGGCTCACACTTCCTCCTCATGCCTGTGATGACACGTTCCTCCAGCCCCCGGCCCAGCGTGTGGGGAGCCTGCGTGTGGCCTAGGAGCCTGCTTTCCAATTTGTAAACACGGGGCGTGTGTCTGAGCGGCTGTGAGGGAGCGAGGGGCTGGCAAGCCGGCCGCGCAGGTCCTGCGGCCTTAGGCCTCCTCGTTGCCCAACAGGCGGCTGGGGGCGGGCCGCGGCCACTGATTAAAGGCTGCCTGGAGCAGCCTGTGTGGAGACAGGTGCCCAGCAGCCCAGGAAGCCGGCCAGCGCCCGCCCCAGGTAAGCCAGCGCAGCAGGGTTGGTGAGGACAGCTGCCAGGAGCCCAGAGGCAGGTGGCCAGGTTGGGGAAGGCACCTGTGTGCCAGGGAGGCCAGAGGAGGCCAGACCAAGGATGCTTGGCTGCCTGCTTCCCGACAGATGACCCTAGGGGCACAGGCTCCCAGCCAGGGTGTCTCAGTGAAGACACCATTCTAGGCTGGCACCTCCCCAGATCCCTGGTGACACGGACCCGGTGCACTTTGCCTGTCAGGTACCTGGAGGCGGGTGGCAGAGGCCTCCGGGCCGGGATCTGGGCAGACCAGCCCTGCCTTTTGCTGTTTACTAGTTGGTAGTAGTGACAATGGCCGGGGAGGGACTGGGGCACAGAATGGAGAGGGTGTCAAGGCCCCGGGAGGCCTCACCCTGAACAAAGGGGTTGGAGCATTGGCCACGGAGTCGGCTGTATGTGGCTGGGCCCAGGCATCCCCATCACTTTGGCCCTCAGGTTTTGTGCCTCTTGCCCTGGCAGCTTTAGGCTTTGCTGTCCCCGTGAGCACATCACCATGTCCGAGGCACCCCGGGCCGAGACTTTCGTCTTCCTGGATCTGGAAGCCACTGGGCTCCCCAGTATAGATCCCGAGGTGGCTGAGATATCCCTGTTTGCGGTGCACCGCTCCGCCCTGGAGAACCCAGACCGAGACGAGTCTGGTGCCCCTGTGCTGCCCCGGGTCCTGGACAAGCTCACGCTGTGCATGCGTCCAGAGCGCCCTTTCACCGCCAAGGCCAGCGAGATCACCGGCCTGAGCAGCGACAGCCTGGCGCGGTGCCGGAAGGCCGGCTTCGACGATGCCGTGGTGCGGACGCTGCAGGCCTTCTTGAGCCGCCAGGAGGGCCCCATCTGCCTCGTGGCCCACAACGGCTTTGATTATGACTTCCCCCTGCTGTGCACAGAGCTGCGGCGCCTGGGCGCCCGCCTGCCCCCGGACACCGTCTGCCTGGATACACTGCCCGCGCTGCGGAGCCTGGACCGTGCCCACAGCCATGGCACCCGGGCCCAGGGCTGCAAGGGTTACAGCCTGGGCAGCCTCTTCCGCCGCTACTTCCAGGCAGAGCCAAGTGCAGCCCACTCGGCCGAGGGTGACGTCCACACGCTGCTCATGGTCTTCCTGCACCGCGCTGCTGAGCTGCTTGGCTGGGCTGACGAGCAGGCCCGAAGCTGGGCCCGCATCGAGCCCATGTATGTGCCACCCGATGGCCCGAGCCTTGAAGCCTGAGCGCCACGGGCTCGGTGAGACCACCACCCAGGGGGATGAGGCCCACTCTCAGCGTGGGTGGCACCAGCTTTGACCAGCCAGGCTCTGAGGCCTGGAGCTGGCCCCGGACCAGTGCCCCACTGCCCCTCCCCCCGCCCTCGTAGCCAGCTAGCCCCGGGCCTGTGCACCTGCCAGGCCTCCTCCCGCCCCGGCCTGTGTAGCCTTGTAGCCCTGGAGCTTTCTGCCAGCTCCCCCCCCCGGACTGTGCTGTAGTGATTTGTTGCTGCCGGTCTCTCAATAAACAACAGCTACTCACCAGCTGAGTTTCCAGTTGTCCCCCTACACCCTGCCCAGAGGGGCGGGCAGGGAGCCAAGCCAGGGGCCAGAGCAGAGCCCCTCCAGAGCCGCCCCCTTGTGACCTGTGCTTGTGGTGAGCCTGGTGGGTGGGTGGCTGAGCTGGTGAGCAGCCATGGCTCAGGCTGGTCCAAGGCGCTGGCAGGCAGGGGCTGTGGGTCCCCAGCCGTGGGCGTCCTCCCCCGCTGGTCTGCTGTTGCCTTGGTTATCACCCCCTCCCGGCATTGTCACCCCGGAGGAGGCTCAGGAAATCGGTGAGCAGGGCCTTAGGAACATCTGCCTTGCCTGGAATCTGAGCTGGGGAGGGAGCTGGAAGAGAGCCTCCAGGGAGCTCAGGCTTTTTTGGCTCAGGGTGCTGTGCCCACAGAGCCCTCTGCCGGCCTAGATGCAGAGCCCAGCTCCGATTCTTGCCCCCTGTGGATCCTGGGCAGCTCCTTCCTCTCCTGAAGCGTCTGTCCCTGCTCTGCAAGGTGGCAACAGGACGAAAGATGGGCGCGCAGAACAGTACGGTGCCTGACGTGCTCGGGGTGCTGGAGAACATGGGACATAGGCGGAAAGGGCGTGTGGGGTGAGGGGTGCAGGAGAAGGGGTGGCTGGCGCAGTGAGGGCAGCACCTAGGAGTTTGTCTTGGGCCCCGTGACCCTTGTGGCTTGGCCTGAGGAGGGCCAGGAGGCTGTTCTGCTGGGGAAGGCAGCTTCTCGGCAGCTGTCTTTGCTGGGCTTTGGGGAGTCAGCTAACCTGCCTCTGGGGCCCCACCTGTGTCACCAAACAATGGGGCAAGGCAGGGGCGGGATGTCTGGGAGACAGGGAGAGCAGGTGAGAAGGGTGGGGTGGGTGGGGTGGCCACTCCCGAGAGTGACGTGCATGAGCAAAGCCTTGAGCCAGCCGGGCCCATCCGGGATACTCTTAACTAGGTCAGTGACTAGAGCCACTGCAATGTGTAAGGTAGAAGAACGGTGAGGTCAGAACACAGGCAGTGGCCACCTCAGGCCATGCCCATTGCCTGGGCGTGGGGGACTGGACTGACCCTGAGGGCAGTGGGGAGCCACAGAGAGTTGTAGGCAGGGAGGGGCAAAATCTGACTTAGGTTTTCACGCTGCTTCTCAGGCTGCCCTGTGGAGAATGGCAGCCAAGGGAGAGCAGAGCAGTGGCATTGGGGCTCAGTTGGAGGGAGAGCCACTGGCCTGGCCCAGGACAGGCTGGCAGCGGTGCGGGAGGGTACACGGTAAGGGAAGGACCTATTAGGGGCTAGTTGGGGGGGTGTGGTCTGTGCACTGTTGAGCTTCCCGGGCCAGGCTGGTGGGCTCCCTGCCCCAGGAGAGCACCCACCTGGAAGAGGGCCACAGGCCAGGCCAGGGTGGGCCCTTGGGCCCAGAGCCTGCACCAGGCAGGGGCTGAAAGAGTAGGGGACACCATCAGGATCGAGGCAGCCAGGAACCCTCAGATCCTCTGGTGCCCAAGCAGGGCTGGGTCCCCATTAGCTAGCTGTTCAAGCTCTAGGCCACTGACTTGCTGAGGTGGTGATATCAGGAGTGGTCTCCGGGCCCAGGTGCCTCTCTCTCCCCACCTCGGGCTCTCCTGGCCTCAGGCACCCTCCCTGGGCCCACACTTGAACCTGCACACACAGGCTGATGGGTGGGCGACAGCGGCTCTCCAGGAAAGTCGATGTGTGTGTTTGTGTATGTGTGTATCTCTCTGTATGTATGTATGTATGCATATGCACACACGTAAGTAAGTTGTTTTCAATTTTATTGATATGAAGGATGTAAACGCACGAGTGTGGTTCCCACATAAATGTCGGTTGCTATTTTCATTTATCTTAATGAGTAAGAGGAAGTGAAACAACAAAGGTATATGTGGGAACTTCCCATATTCATTGGTGACATGAGCCACACCTTTGCTGAACTAGGTCATAGTTTTTGATATTCGAAGAGTATCCTCCCCTCCCCTTTTTTTGCTAGTCACAACAGCTAGTGACTACAGACTCAAGTTTACACAGTCAACCAAACAGTAATGGATCAAGCCCTGGTTTGTAGCGTATGCTGAGTCCCATGGTGTTGTCAGTCCGTCCACCGGGCCAATTTCCGGCTACCCACACGATGTCATCGAATGTGAAGCCGGGAAGAGATTCACTATAGCACGCTGTAATGGATACGATAGGTGGGAGTCAATACATGGATAACAGTAAACTGGTGAAATAGGATGTGATGAGTTTTGAGTATCTCCTTTGTGGAAGTTCAGATAATTTCATTTCTAATAATGGTGGTGTTTCACAATCAGCTCTCAAAATTCCTGAACATTTAACATCTATTAGAATGGCTACAATATAAAAGGCTGCCCATGGCAAGTTTTGGCGATGATGTGGAAGAACTGGTAGAAATGTAAGATGATACAACCACTTTGGAAAACAGTTTGGCTGTGTCTTGTTAAACGTGCACCTGCCACGATGACCCCGTGATTCCACTACTAGGTATTTACTTACCCAACAGAAATGAATGTATGTGTCCACACGAAGACTCACACGTGACTGTTCATGGCAGCTTTATTCATAACAGTCCTGGACTGGACACAACCTCAGAAGGTGGAACAAAGCACGGCACATCCATGAGCTGCCAAGACACAGCACTCTGGGGGTGGGGGATACCCATGGTAAGTACGCTGCGTGAAAGGGGCCAGACCCAGGGAAACAACTCCGCCGCTCCAGCTCACCCTGGCCAGCCACCTGCCTGTCGTCAAGATGCGTCACTGGCTGATAAGCCACATCAGTGTCTGCCAATCGGGATGTGTCTGTGATCAGCAGCATACTCGGGGGACGTGACACAAGCCAATTGAAAACAGAATTATGCAGAGGGACGAGAACCAAAGTAACAAGGCCAGGAGCGTTTTCAGCTTGTCTTTGTGCAGGGAACAATGTGATGAGGACAAAGTCTGAACCAGGCCATGCATAAGCCTCAAGCAGAAAGCTGGAGACACGACACAGGCCAGCCCTCCTGCCATTGTTTCTTCAGGGAAGCCACTGGGTGTTGGCGTTTTCTGCAAGCGATGCCTGGCCTCGTACAGAATTCCTACAGGGCAGACAAGTGTCCGCAAAAGAGTTTCATGCTGTGGATCCCTGCCCCTGAGAGCAGCATCGGCATCGTGGGGACCCTGTTTTCTGCACCTCAGCTCATGCACGTGCACCCCCCCTCCCCACACATCCCTCCCCATTCACAGACCCACCTCTACTCACACCCACACACCAACTCACGGGTGTGCAAACACACCCCTCACAGATGCCCCTCTCACATACTTAGATGCACCTCATTCACACACATGTGCTTATGATTCTGCATAAAAGGGGTCTTATTAGAAGCTGCTTTAAAAAATCATAAGCACCTCTTTCTTGTGTTAATGGTCTATAAAGTCAGTTTCCTCTAAGGTAAACTGCCATAATTCTTTTTTTTTTTTAAAGATTTTTTATTTATTTATTTGACAGAGAGAGACACGGTGAGAGAGGGAACACAAGCAGGGGGAGTGGGAGAGGGAGAAGCAGGCTCCCCACTGAGCAGGGAGCCCGATGCGGGGCTCGATCCCAGGACCCTGGGATCATGACCTGAGCCGAAGGCAGACGCTTAACCGACCGAGCCACCCAGGTGCCCCCTAAAGTGCCATAATTCTGTTTCTTCAGTGTTTGCAGTGATATCTCCTTTCTCGTTTATACATTCCGTTGGTCTTTTCAAAGAAAAAACAGGATTTTTGATTTATCCTTTTTCCTTTTTTTGTTTTCTGCTTCATTAACTTCGGCTTTTATCTTTATTAATTCCATCTGTCTATTTTCCTTGGGTTTAGTTTTTCTTCTTTTTCTCTTTCTTAAGAGGAAAACTAAGTTCCTTTGTCATCTTCCGTCTTGAATAACTGAGGCCAAAGACTAACGTTTCCCTGAGTGAGATCTCCCTCTGTGCTTTCTTTGCATTACGGGTGTTTCTTTCTTTTTTTTTTTTTAAATTTAATTTTATTATGTTATGTTAATCACCATAAATTACATCATTAGTTTTTGATGTAGTGATCCATGATTCATTGTTTGCGTATAACACCCAGTGCTCCATGCAGAACGTGCCCTCTTTAATACCCATCACCAGGCTAACCCATCCCCCCACCCCTCCCCTCTAGAACCCTCAGTTTGTTTCTCAGAGTCCATAGTGTCTCATGGTTCGTCTCCCCCTCCGATTTCCCCCCCTTCATTCTTCCCTTCCTGCTATCTTCTTCTCTTTTTTTTAACATATAATGTATTATTTGTTTCAGAGGTACAGGTCTGTGATTCATCCGTCTTACACAATTCACAACACTCACCATAGCACATACCCTCCCCAATGTCTATCATCTAGCCACCCCATCCCTCCCACCCCCCACCACTCCAGCAACCCTCAGTTTGTTTCCTGAGATTCAGAATTCCTCATATCAGTGAGGTCATATAATACATGTCTTTCTCTGTTTGACTTATTTCGCTCAGCATAACACCCTCCAGTTCCATCCACGTTGTGGCAAATGGCAAGATTTCTTTTTTTTTTTGATGGCTGCATAATATTCCATTGTATATATACACCACATCTTCTTTATCTATTCATCTGTTGATGGACATCTTGGCTCTTTCCTTAGTTTGGCTATTGTGGACATTGCTGCTATAAACATTGGGGTGCACGTACCCCTTTGGATCACTACACTTGTATCTTTGGGGTAAATACCCAGTAGTGCAATTGCTGGGTCGTACGGTAGCTCTATTTTCAACTTTTTGAGGAACCTCCATACTGTTTTCCAGAGTGGCTGCACCAGCTTGCATTCCCACCAACAGTGTAGGAGGGTTCCCCTTTCTCCACATCCTTGCCAACATCTGCTGTTTCCTGACTTGTTAATTTTAGCCATTCTGACTGGTGTGAGGTGGTATCTCACTGAGGTTTTGATTTGGATTTCCCTGATGCCAAGTGATGTTGAGCACTTTTTCATGTGTCTGTTGACCATTTGGATGTCTTCTTTGGAAAAATGTCTGTTCATGTCTTCTGCCCATTTCTTGATTGGATCATTTGTTCTTTGGGTGTTGAGTTTGATAAGTTCTTTATAGATTTTGGATACTAGCCTTTTATCTGATATGTCATTTGCAAAGATCTTCTCCCATTCTGTCGGTTGTCTTTTGGTTTTATTGACTATTTCCTTTGCTGTGCAAAAGCTTTTTATCTTGATGAAGTCCCAATAGTTCATTTTTGCCCTTGCTTCCCTTGCCTTTGGCGGTGTTTCTAGGAAGAAGTTCCTGTGGCTGAGGTCGAAGAAGTTGCTGCCTGTGTTCTCCTCTAGGATTTTGATGGACTCCTGTCTCACACTTAGGTCTTTCATCCATTTTGAGTCTATTTTTGTGTGTGGTGTAAGGAAATGGTCCAGTTTCATTCTTCTGCATGTGGCTGTCCAATTTTCCCAACACCATTTGTTGAAGAGACTGTCTCTTTTCCATTGAACATTCTTTCCTGCTTTGTCGAAGATTAGTTGACCATAAAGTTGGGGCCTCTTTCTATTTCTATAGAAAATAGAATTTTCTATTCTGTTCCATTGATCTATGTGTCTGTTTTTGTGCCAGTACCATACTGTCTTGATGATGACAGCTTTGTAATAGAGCTGGAAGTCCGGAATTGTGATGCCTCCAGCTTTGCTTTTCTTTTTCAACATTCCTCTGGCTTATTCGGGGTCTTTTCTGGTTCCATACAAATCTTAGGATTATTGGTCCATTTCTTTGAAAAAAGTGGATGGTATTTTTTTTTTTTTTTTAAAGATTTTATTTATTTATTTGAGAGAGAGAGAATGAGAGAGAGCACATGAGAGGGGGGAGGGTCAGAGAGAGAAGCAGACTCCCTGCCAAGCAGGGAGCCCGATGCGGGACTCGATCCAGGGACTCCAGGATCATGACCTGAGCCGAAGGCAGTCGCTTAACCAACTGAGCCACCCAGGCGCCCCAAAGTGGATGGTATTTTGATAGGGATTGCACTAAATGTGTAGATTGCTCTAGGTAGCATTGACATCTTCACAATATTTGTTCTTCCAATCCATGAGCATGGAACGTTTTCCCATTTCTTTGTGTCTTCCTCAATTTCTTCCATGAGTATTCTATAGTTTTCTGAATACAGATTCTTTGCCTCTTTGGTTAGATTTATTCCTAGGTATCTTATGGTTTTGGGTGCAATTGTAAATGGGATCGACTCCTTAATTTCTCTTTCTTCTGTCTTGTTGTTGGTGTGTAGGAATGCCACTGATTTCTGTGCATTGATTTTATATCCTGCCACTTTACTGAATTCCTGTATGAGTTCTAGCAGTTTTGGGGTGGAGTCTTTTGGGTTTTCCACATAAAGTATCATATCATCTGCAAAAAGTGAGAGTTTGACTTCTTCTTTGCCGATTCGGATGCCTTTTATTTCTTTTTGTTGTCTGAATGCTGTGGCTAGGACTTCTAGTACTATGTTGAATAGCAGTGGTGATAGTGGACATCCCTGCCGTGTTCCTGACCTTAGGGGGAAAGCTCTCAGTTTTTCCCCATTGAGAATGATATTCGCTGTGGGTTTTTCACAGATGGCTTTTATGATATTGAGGTATGTACCCTCTATCCCTATACTCTGAAGAGTTTTGATCAAGAAAGGATGCTGTACTTTTGTCAAATGCTTTTTCTGCGTCTATTGAGAGGATCATATGGTTCTTGTTCTTTCTTTTGTTAATGTATTGTATCACGTTGATTGATTTGCGGATGTTGAACCACCCTTGCAGCCCAGGAATAAATCCCACTTGGTCGTGGTGAATAATCCTTTTAATGTACTGTTGGATCCTATTGGCTAGTATTTTGGTGAGAATTTTTGCATCCATATTCATCAGGGATATTGGTCTGTAGTTCTCCTTTTTGATGGGGTCTTTGGTTTTGGGATCAAGGTGATGGTAGCCTCATAAAACGAGTTTGGAAGTTTTCCTTCCATTTCTATTTTTTGGAACAGTTTCAGAAGAATAGGTATTAATTCTTCTTGAAAAGAACTTCTTGAAAAAGTCTTTGGTAGAATTCCCCCAGGAAGCCATCTGGCCCTGGGCTTTTGTTTGTTGGGAGATTTTTGATGACTGCTTCAATTTCCTTAGTGGTTATAGGTCTGTTCAGGTTTTCTATTTCTTCCTGGTTCAGTTTTGGTAGTTGATACATCTCTAGGAATGCATCCACTTCTTCCAGATTGCCTCATTTGTGGGCATATAGTTGCTCATAATATGTTCTTATAATTGTTTGCATTTCTTTGGTGTTGGTTCTGATCTCTCCTCTTTCATTCATGATTTTATTTATTTGGGTTATTTCTCTTTTCTTTTTGGTAAGTCTGGCCAGGGGTTTATCACTATTATTAATTCTTTCAAAGAACCAGCTCCTAGTTTCGTTGATCTGTTCTACTGTTCTTTTGGTTTCTATTTCATTGATTTCTGCTCTGATCTTTATTATATCTCTTCTCCTGCTGGGTTTAGGCTTTAGTTGCTGTTCTTCCTCCAGCTCCTTTAGGTGTAGGGTTAGGTTGTGTATTTGAGACCTTTCTTGTTTCTTGAGAAAGGCTTGTATTGCTATAGACTTTCCTCTTAGGACTGCCTTTGCTGCATCCCAAAGATTTGGAAAGGTTGTGTTTTCGTTTTCATTTGTTTCCTTGAATTTTTTAAATTCTTCTTTAATTTCGTGGTTGACCCATTCATTCTTTAGTAGGATGCTCTTTAGCCTCCATGTATTTGAGTTCTTTCCGACTTTCCTCTTGTGATTGAGTTCTAGTTTCAAAGCATTGTGGTCTGAAAATATGCAGGGAATGATCCCAATCTTTTGGTACCAGTTGAGACCCGATTTGTGACCTAGGATGTGATCTATTCTGGAGAATGTTCCATGGGCACTAGAGAAGAATGTGTATTCTGTTGCTTTGGGACGGAATGTTCTGAATATATCTGTGAAGTCCATTTGGTCCAGTGTGTCATTTAAAGTTTTTATTTCCTTGTTGATCTTTTGCTTAGATGATCTGTCCATTTCAGTGAGGGGGGTGTTAAAGTCCCCTACTATTACTGTATTGTTGTTGATGTGTTTCTTGGCTTTTGTTATTAATTGGCTTATATAATTGGCTGCTCCCATGTTAGGGGCATAGATATTTACAATTGTTAGATCTTCTTGTTGGATAGACCCTTTAAGTATGATGTAGTGTCCTTCCTCATCTCTTATTATAGTCTTTGGTTTAAAATCTAATTTGTCTGATAGAAGGATTGCCACCCTAGCTTTCTTTTGATGTCCATTAGCATGGTAAATGGTTTTCCACCCCCTCACTTTCAATCTGGAGGTGTCTTTGCATCTAAAATGAGTCTCTTGCAGACAGCATATCGATGGGTCTTGTTTTTTTTTTATCCAATCTGATAACCTGTGTCTTCTGATTGGGGCATTTAGCCCATTTACATTCAAGGTAACTATTGAAAGATATGAATTTGGTGCCATTGTATTGCCTGTAAGGTGACTGTTTCTGTATATTGTCTCTGTTCCTTTCTGGTCTATGTTATTTTTAGGCTCTCTCTTTGCTTAGAGGACTCCTTCCAATATTTCTTGTAGGGCTGGTTTCGTGTTTGCAAATTCTTTTAATTTTTGTTCATCCTGGAAGTTTTTTTTTTTTTTTTAATCTCTCCTTCTATTTTCAATGACAGCCTAGCTGGATATAGTATTCTTGGCTGCATATTTTTCTCGTTTAGTGCTCTGAATATATCATGCCGGTCCTTTCTGGCCTGCCAGGTCTCTGTGGATAGGTCTGTTGCCAATCTAATGTTTCTACCATTGTAGGTTACAGACCTCTTGTCCCGAGCTGCTTTCAGGATTTTCTCTTTGTCTCTGAGACTTGTAAGTTTTACTATTAGATGTCGGGGTGTTCACCTATTTTTATTGATTTTGAGGGGGGGTTCTCTGTGCCTCCTGGATTTTGATGCTTGTTACTCCCCCAAATTAGGGAAGTTCTCTGCTATAATTTGCTCCAATATACCTTCTGCCACTCTCTCTCTTTCTTTTTCTTCTGGGATCCCAGTTATTCTAATATTGTTTCATCTTATGGTATCACTTATCTCTTGAATTCTGCCCTCATGATCCAGTAGTTTTTTCTCTCTCTTTTTCTCAGCTTCTTTATTCTCCATCATTTGGTCTTCTGTATCACTAATTCTCTCTTCTGCCTCATTTATCCTAGCAGTTAGAGCCTCCCTTTTTGATTGCACCTCATTAATAGCCTTTTTGATTTCGACTTGGTTAGATTTTAGTTCTTTTATTTCTCCAGAAAGGGTTTCTCTAGTATCTTCCATGCTTTTTTCAAGCCCAGCTAGTATCTTTATAATCGTCATTCTGAACTCTAGTTCCGACATCTTACTAATGTCCGTATTGATTAGGTCCCTGCCAGTCGGTACTGCCTTTTGTTCTTTTTTTTTGAGGTGGGTTTTTCCATCTTGTCATTCTGTCCAGAGGAGAATAGATGAATGAGAGAACAAAATGCTAACAGGGTAAAAACGACCCCAGAAAAATATACACTAAAGAAATCAGAAGAGACCCAAAACTGGGGGAAAAGAAAGGGAAAGAAAGAAAAAAGAAAAAAAAAGAATATGATCAAATATGATCAGGCTGGTGCATAGATCAGTGCCACACACTAGATTTTGGGTGTGTTTTGGTCTGTTAGAAGAAAGTGCCTCCCAAAATTTTAAAGAAAGTAAAACTTATATATGTACAAAAATAAGGGTAAATACGATGAAAGGATGGAATATGACTGTAAAGATGAAAATTATAAAAGATTTTATAAAAGGAATTTATAAGATAAGAAGTTGGTTGAAAAAAGAAAGAAGAGCAATTTAAAAAAAAGGGTGGGGGGAGAGAATGTGATCAGGCAGGAGACTAGAACAAAACCATACACTAGAGATTTAGGGTATATTTTGGTCTGTTAGAAGAAACTGTATCCCAAAATTTTAAAGAGAGAACAACTTATATACATACCAAAAATAAGGTTAACTACAATGAAGGGATAGAATATGACTCTGAAAATGAAAAATAAAAAAGATTTCAAAAAAAGGGATTGATAAGATGTTGGTTGAAAAAGGGAAAAAGAAAAATTCAAAAAAAAAAAATTAAAAAAATTAACTTTGAAGCCTAAAGAATCATGGTAAAAAAGCCATGGATTCCACGTGCATTCCCCTAGCGCTGGAGTTCTGCCGTTCTCATTGATCGGTAGACTTGGTCTTGGCTGGCTGTTCTCGCTGATCTTCGGGGGGGAGGGGCCTGTTGCCGTGGTTCCCAAATGTCTTTGCCGGAGGTGGAATTGCCCCGCCCTTGCCCGGTCCTGGCTAAGTAATCTGCTCGGGTTTGCTCTCAGGAGCTTTTGTTCCCTGCAAGCTTTCCGTACAGCTTTGGAGGCCGAGAGTGAAAATGGTGGCCTCCCAATCTCTGCCTCGGAGGAGCCAAGAACTCGGGGCCCCGGTCCTCAGTGCACCCCCAGAGAAAAGCACTCCCGTCTCCCCGGTCTCTGGCCGCACTCCGTGCTCACCCGGCCTGTGACCGAGCATTTCTGTCTCTGGCACCCGACCCCGTGTGGAGTCTCCAAACCCAGGAGATCCCTGCGGTGCGCTCCTGTGCCGCTCCTCCCAGGGAAGGAAGGGGAGTCTCCCTGGATCTGCTGCTTGTTGGGTCCCTGCTGGAGGAGCAGGGGCCCGACTGTGCCCCGGATCACGGTTTATGGCAACCCTGAGCTGAGAGCCCACTCCTCGGCTCCGTCTCTGCAGCCGGCTTCCCCGCTCCAATACCTGGGAGCTCTGCCGCACTCAGGCACCCCCGGTCTTTCTGTGACCCCGAGGGTCCTGAGACCACACTGTCCCACGAGGGTTCCACCCCCCGCTTAGCCACTGGAGCGCAGTTGCTTCTCCAGCTTCTGGCTTCCAGAGTTGCCTGGGGAGCTGGCCCACTTGGGTCCACTTCTGCTGTGGCTGATTTCCTTTTGTTTGGAAGCTTCTAAGATGTTCCCATTATCCTGGGAGTTCAGGAAAGTTCACCAGGCAATGCCCAGCTCTGTGACAATCTGGTTTGGAGCTTGGCAGGTGCACGTGACGTGCAGCTGAGGGGCCTTTGTCTTCTCAAGGAGGTTTTCTTTAATCTGTTGTTAACTTGTTTCCTTTCTGACCCTGCTCTTTGTTTTATTGTCTTTTGGCTGGCATCCCAGGCATCTCTCTTTTAATTTAATTTAAAATTAAATTTTATTTTTCCTTCTGGCTTTATTGGGGTATAATTAGCATACAAAACTTTGCACATGATTAATGAACACGCTGGTGAGTTTGGATATATGTATACAAATCTTCTCAATTTCCATCTCTTTGTTTTTAGCCACCCTCAGGACCCAGCCCCAGCTCTTGGGGTCCCTTAAGTGGCGTGAAGTGCAACAGTGTCTATAGTCCCAGAGAGGTGGGGCGGGGGTGGGGGTTGGGTAGAGCCAGGTGCTTCCCTGGGCCCAGATTCGTTCCTGTGCCAGATCTACGTCCTCCCACTTCGGCCCCCTCCCCCTGAACCCTGCCTGTACTGGGAGAAACTAAAGGTCCTGCGCACCCACGGTTCTCTTCACAAGTGTGGAAAAGAAAGCAAACAATTTTACTACGAAGTATGAAACGGACTGCCCACCTGCCATGCAGGTACTTCTCAGGATCTCCCATCCTGGCTCATGGGAGGTTCACCTGGTAATTGGGGTGGCCATCTGTGCTAGCGAATTGCCTGTATCTGAAGGACAACGAAAGCTTTGTGTCTGTGGCAGGCAGGTGGCCAGAGCCGAGAGTGGGAGCTAAGGGGCCTGCCTTCCTCAACAGGCGCATTTCAAAGAGGTGCCTCTGGGACACTTAAGAACCTTCCCGGGCTCTAAGGCTGGTAGGAGGCTTATTTAGGTTTCTCAAGCAAGTGTGCTAAGGGAGGGCCAGGAGCAGGGTCTCCTTACATCAGGGGAAATTCTGCCGTGCCGAGCGGGCTGGGCGCCCTGGCCGCCGCTCACCTGCACGCTGCGGGCCGGAAGCACGCTCCGGTGTCCTCAGAACTGCCTAGACTCTCACTCGGACCGCTGCCTGCCGGATGAAGCGGTCAGCGGCCCTGCACACTAGGCGAATGCCTGAGGTGGATTGTCCCTTCCCCAGCAAGCTCCCTACCACCTCTGCACCTCTTCTCACTTCCACCAACCTGGCAAAACTGGGAGTCTTGGGAAGCGCTTGTTTAGCTGCCCTGGGCCTGACCCACGTGCAGGGCCCGCCACACAGGATGACGGGGTGATGGTGGCAGGGAGGGGCTGCTGGCCTGCCAGGCAGGACAGCGGTAGGAGGAGGCACGATGGCCGACAGAAGGCTGGGCACAGACTTTCTGGCCATTTCTCCTGTTGACGGCTAGCAGCCTCTCTGCTCTCTGACCCCAGCAACTTGGGTATATGGAGCAGTTTACCTGCCCGCCAGGGCGTGTCAGGTTGAGAATCTGGAAATCCTGCTCGTGGAGAAAGAGGAGAAAGAGCAAGGAGTCCTGGACCTTTCCCGCACATGTGCCCATTCTGCCCTGGGCCCCAGGGGGCAGCGAGAAGGGACCCAGCATGGGCTTTGCAGCCACATGGCTTCAAACACACCAAGCATGTTCCTGTCTGTGGTGGGCTGAGTGGGGGCCATCCAAAAAAGATCTGTCCACATTCTAATCCCTGGACCCCGTGAATATGACCTTATTGGGTCTTTGTGGATACAGTTGTAGTAAAGATCTCGAGATGAGATCATCCAGGATTACCTGGGTAGGTCCTAAATCCAATGACAAGTGTCCTTATAAGAGACAGAAGAGGAGAGACCCAGACACAGAGAAGGCAGGGTGACATCGGAGGCGAGGATGGCAAGGATGTGGCCACAAGCCAGGGAATGTGTGGGACCACCAGCAGCTGGAAGAGGTGAGGAAGGGTTCTTCCCTCGAGCCGCTGCAGGGAATGTGGCCCTGCTGGCACCTTGATTTTGGACTTCTGGACTCAGAGCTGTGAGAGACTCAGTCTCTGTTGTTTTAAGCCACCTGGTTTGTGGTACTTGTTACAGCAGCCCCAAGGAGGCCAACACACCGCCTCCGGACCTTTGCACTGGCAGCGCCCTCCTCCTGGACTGCTCTTTTTCAGACATCCACCTCAACCAGGTCTCTGCTTAAATGTCCACTCTTCTGAGCCACCATTTGCCCTAGCCCTTGCTCTCTCTCTCTCTCTCTCCCCTGCTCCCTGCTGTATCCCAGCACCACCCCTCCGCACATAGCAGTCTAGTCACTAGAATGAAGGCCGGCTCCTCAAGGGCAGGGATTTTTGTCTTGCTCACTGTGGCCCCAGTGTAGATTTGGTGACTGAAAGTAGGAAGGCTCTCTTCACCTTTATCACAACCTGTATATGTGAAATAACCTCAGTTTCATAGGAAGGAAACGGAGGTGCCCGGCATCCAGTACGACCAGTTGTTAGTGAGGGACGGAACTGCAAAGAATCAGCCCCAAAGGGGAAAAGTTGGGAAAACGACAAGGCCAGCTGGGTGCCCGCTAGTTTGGAGAACAGAGTTGGCTGCAGTGGAAAAAGCCGTGGGACTTGGGTGCGGGTCTGTCCGCCTCTTAGCAGTGAGCATGCAGAGTGCCAGCATGTGGGGAGGGGGCTCAGACACGGCCGGCTTCCTTCCCTCTCACCATGGGTAGAAAGGAAGGGGTCAGCAAGACCGTACTCCCCCTGGGGGCTCTAGGGGATGATCCTTCTGCGCCTCTTCCAGCTGCTGGTAGGGTCTAGTATGATCTCATCATAACTAGTTATATCTGCAAAGACCCTATTTGTAAATAGGGTCACATTCTGAGGTCACTGGGGGCTAGGACTTCAACATATCTTTTAGGGGGACATAATTCAATCCATAACATCACCCAATATCCATTCCAGCCCTCTCCTCTGGGGATAAGACCCCAGTTTTGTTCAGGGCATCAGTGGGCTCAGCCTCAGGTGACAGGTCATGACAATCCTGTCTCCAGCTTTCCCCAGCCTCTCTTCCAGCTAAGGGAGGCCATGTGATCCAGTTCTGAGACCTAAGTGGAAGTCTGTTGGGCAAGTTTCTGGAAAAACTGTTACTTTCTTGATAAAAGGGGACAGATGCAGTTGTCCTTGCCCTTTCCCCCTTCTGTCCTTTGCATATGTGACAGCAGGTGCTTCAGCAGCCATTTTGTGATCATGAGGCAAAGCTAAGCTAATTCGATACTGGGCCTTGCCAGTGCTCTGCTGCTGAACCGATGCCAGCAAGCTGCCCCCAGATTCCTTACATTGAACAACATGGGAGTTAGGGATGCTGACCCCCGGCAGAGCCGAAAAATCCACGTGTAACTTTGAATCTCCCAAACCTTAACTACTAATAGCTGGCTGTTAACTGGAAGTCTCACCAATAACAAATAGTCGAGTAACACACATTTTGGAGGTTGTATGTATTATGTACTGCATTCTTACAATAAAGTCAACTAGAGAAAAGAGAATGTTATTAAGAAAATCATAAGGAAAATACATTTACAGTATCATCCTGTATTTAACACACAAAAAAATCTGCATATAGGTGGAGCTGTGCATTTCACAGGTCACCTGTACTTGTGGCCACGTTCCTGATACACTGTGTGCGTCTGTTTTTCTAGTCTGAGGAGATCACCAGGGTGTGTTCTACTCGCCTTTTCCTTTGTCTTTCTCTCTCCACCTCTTCTCAGCCTGCCTGACTCATTCTCTCTCCACCTCCTTTCACAAGTACCTTGTTCCCACTGAACTAGCCAGAACATGAAAGAAAGCACGTTATATATTAAGCGAGGAATATTTTCACTGAGAAAAAGACAAAAGATTAATTTGATTCTTACCTCCTTGTTTTGATTTGATTTTGTTTTCCTGTTAGAAGTCTTTGCCAGAAAGTTAAAAAAAAAATCTTGGAACAATGATAAGTTCTCAGAACCGTGAACATGGGACACACAGCTCTGTTTTACATTATGGTCAAGGCTGTTATCAAATATGGACTGGGCTAAACAAAGGCATCAAAGGGACAAACGCATGCTCCTGATTCTGAAGGTAGGCAAGACATACGTCTTAGTCATCCTCCCAGCCCAGCACACAGTTACATGTTCACTGTATGTCTGGGGGACGAATGAGTGACTGCACGAGAATGCAGGCTCACTAGGGATGATTGGAACAATAACCTCGGAATCAATCAAAGCTAACACATGTGCAAGACTTGGACACTGAAATCACAAGCCGTTGCTGGGAGGAAGTGGGGGAGGCCCGCGAATGAGGAGCCATGTTATGTCCACAGACTGAAGGGCTCAATATTGTTCAGATGTCAATCCTCCTCAAAATGATGTATAGATTCAATGAAATCCCAATCAAAGTCCCAGCAGGCTTTTTTTTTTTTTTCATATAAATTGACAAGGTATTCTAAAACTCATACAGAAATGAGACAAAATTAGGATAGACCAAAGAGGTTTGAAAAAGAACCACATCAGAGGATTCACATTACCCGATTCCAAGACTTATTATAAAGCCACAGTAACCAAGAAGAGTGTCACGCGGGCATAAAATAGACCGGCATAAAGCGTGCAGAAGTAGACATGCGCACAGCCAGTTGGTTTTCAACCAAGACGTCAAGGCAGTTCAACTGGGGAAAAGATCATCTTTTCATCATCTCCAGATGGAGCTGGAGAAACTGGACACCCATATAGAAGAAAAATAAATCGTGAATTCACCTCACACCACACGCAAACATTACCTCCAAATAGGTCATAGACCCAGGTCTACAAGTCCCACAGGAAAACAGAGGGTCAAATTGTAGTGACTAGAGTTTTGCCAAGACTTCTTAACTGTGGTACAAAAAGTACAAACCATGAAATTAAAAAATCCATTCACTGGGCTTCTTCAAAATAAAACAACGTCTGTTCTTCAAAAAACACTGTTATGAAAATAGAAAGGCAAACGTCAGTCTGGAAGGAAATATTTGCAAAACATGTGTGACAAAGGACTTGTATCTAGAACTTTACAACCACATGAAAAGACAGACAAATTACAAATGGGCAAAAGATTTGAACAGACACTTCACCAAAGAAGATATATGAGTGGCTCAGAAGGACATGGAAAGATGCTCAACATCATTAGTCACGAGGGAAATGCAAACAGAACCGCCGCATGATACCATTTCATACCGTTTCATCTAGGATGGCTAGAATCAACAGGATGGACAGGTGTTAGGGGGCAGGTGGAGAAGCTGGAGCCCCCAGGCACCGCAGTTAGGGACGTAAGACTTTGTCTGGCGCTGCCAGAGGGTTCCCACGGGCCCGGCACTTCCACTCCTCACTATATGCCCAGGATAAATGAGCACACGTTACACAAACACCTGTGCACGGATTCTCATGGCAGCTTTATTTGTCACGGCCGCAAACCGGCAACAACCCAAATGTCCACCCCCAAGAGTCCGACAGGGATCGTGGTCCCTCCACACGACGGAAGAGTGCTCGGCAATACCAAGTGAGGGGCCGTTACACAGGGCGACGTGGCCGCGCCTCGGAATCATTCCGTTGACCGACGCGGAGGGACGGGAAGCGGAGCGGTGCTTGCGGCAATGGAAGCGGGGAGGGGCAGGAAGGGGGGGGGCGACGGAACCTTCGGGGGTGCTGTTTATGGGCACCGTCTTCATGTGAGGTCCCCAACACGCCAGGAGTCGGGCCTGTGAACATCAGAACCATCGGGCCGGCTACGCTGTGTGGACTTGCTGGTCATCCACACGCGGAGTCACGCGCTCTAGCAGTTACCATTTACGTGACCTTCCCCTCCTCAGTCTTAGAATAATTCTTCCATGTGAACAAAAAGTTGCTCCTCATCAGGAACCAGAGAACTTCACGTGGCATCCCAGGCTTCCCTGCACTCTGCTCCCGATGACCGTGCGCCCCACAACCGTCCTACAGAAAACCGTCTGCTCTCCCAGGGCTCCTGCCCACAGGGCTCCCCCTCCTTCCGTCTGCCCTGCCTGACATCCCTTGAGCTCTACTTCCCTGATACTCCTGCTCTGGCCTCAGGACACCGCTTGTCACCTCGGCTACCTAACAAGACAGACACTTAGCATCCCCGGCCGGGGGCCTGCTGTGCTCCTCCGGCTGAGGAAAGGAGTGGAGGTCCTGACGGTTCCCGGGGCGTCGGGGCGTCGGCTGGGGCAGAGGCCCGAGTGCCAACCACCGCCAAGCCCGGCAGGGAGAGCAGACCATTCCGGAAACATTGAGAAGCTACGGCTGTGGGACCACGACGGCGACGGGATCCTGAGCACCCCCTACCCGGGCCTGCTTTTTCCTCCCGTGGGGGAAAAGTGTCCAAGGCCCCCCGAACACAGCGCTCACCCATTTCTTTGTTTAGAGCAGAGCGAGTCTTGCAGGCAATCTGAGCAAGGTTCTAGACACGGTCCATGCTGGTCTCGTAAAGCCCCAGAAGTGGATGCTGCCGTCAGCCGGGTGACACTGCAAGGACCCCCACCCCCCCGACCGCACTCACGGTTGGCCGTGCACGGGCAGGGCAGCTGGGGCAACCGGAACCGAGAGTGGCCAGGATCCGGTGGCTCAATGACTGTCAGAGATGGGGGACAGAGGAAAGGGCCAAGGGCCCCAGACATGGCTGCGGGAGGAGGGGGATAGAGAGGTTGCAAGACCAGGGGAAAGGGCTTCCAGGCCTACAGGATGGGCGGGTGTCCACGCCGGAGTCCCTCCACGGAGGGAGGCCGAGAAGCGAACAGAAGGGGGAAGGTGGAGTGGCCTCTGTGCAGAGCCACATGGGGCCGCACGGGGCGCACACACCTGAGTGCAGGTGCTGCCACGTGGCCTGAAGACACAGAAGCAGCTGGAGGGAAGACACAGCTGTGCCGCTCTGCCCCTCCTGGTCCCCGAGTCGCGGTGTCCCTCCGGCCTCGGATGGCTGCCCTTGATTCCCAGCTGTGCCGCCCTCCAGGGTTTCGGCCTCACCTTCACCCAAGCAGAGTCTCTCGGCCCACCCCTGCGAGTCCACACTTAGAGCCTTTCCTGGTGCTGTAACCCAATTGCTACCTGGTTACTTTCAGCCATGAGAGGGCTCCTTTCGAGGCCAGCACTCGAGAGCCTCCTTATCTGTCTGCCCCCGAAGTAAATGAATTCGGTCAGGACAGTTTACCAGTTATGTGGGGGGTACTGCCACAGCATTTAAACTGCTCTTGAAAAGTGTCCACGGTGTCGGAGGGCAAGTGGCCCAAGGCTCAGACACGCTACACACGGACACAGCGTCTCGCGCGGCCATGTCTGAAGCAGATGACCAGTCCCGAAGTGCAAAGGGGCTGGTGTCCAGGAAGTTCTTTAGAAGGAAAAACACAGGGACCACCCCCCCCCCGCACACTCTGACTTTTATTCCACGCAATACCCGTCCAGCTCATGTTGCGCACCTGATCACCATACATGAGACAAAATGATACTCATAACTGCAGTGAAAATCTCATGAAGGCAAGCAAAATTATACAGAGAACTGACAAAAAATGCATTGCTATTTTAAATGTCATTTATCTGGGTAAGCATTTGGGGACCCTGCGGCCTTTCAGGGCGCTTGAAAACCAGAGCACAAGTGTCCGGCAAATCCACGGTCTGCTGAAAAAAGGAGCTCACATTAAAAGGCAAGTTGGCTTGTCCAGCAGAACCAATGGGATGACGTTACACTGGCCTGCAGGAGTGAGGCTGTTCACTTACGATAGTGATGAAAATGGACATCAGAGCCCATGGATCTGGTCTCTTTCTGGATCCCCTCACATGGCGGTTGGCGTCCCAATCCTGGTCAGGCCACAGTTGAACCAAATGAGACTGGAGTCCAAGTGCATGGCCTCTTGCCGCTGTTCCTTGCTCTGCATGGGGACTGGATTCCCTGGCAAAGATCGTCTGTGCCTCAAAAAACCCCCACATATTTCCCAACGACCTGCCCATGGACTTCAAAGACACTGTTCCTAATACTTCTTTTTCCATCGGAAAACCCCAAGTTGCAGATCCGTTTGACCCCTCAGACAGGACTGGAGCTCATGTGCTAAGGGGGCCATATTCATCTCACATGTTTATGAAGTGCTAACAAAGATGAACGTGACACAAAGAGCAGAAGACAAAGGATAAGGGGATACAGACCCAGTGAAAGGGGCTATGAGATAAAAGCAAGTTATAAAAACTCTAGAACTTTGCATAAGTCGTATAAAACTCATTTTAATATAGCTAGATGAAACTTCTCTATGTCTTTGTTTCTATCTGTATTTCTCACTTTTGGAGTCGTCCTAGTGATTAGAGCTCCAAGAAGCATGCTCGGAAGGAATTCTGTATTTCCAGGTCTTCCCTCTCTCTCCAGATGTCGTGTCGAGCCTCTCCTGTGTGGCAGGGAAGGCGCACATGCTCCTGGGAGGCCCAGTGGGGGGCCTCCAGCACACCTATCCCTTGCCTGCTGGAGATCTGGCAGTGAAGAGGGCTGGAAGGAGGTGGCAAGCCAATCAGGGCGCTGGGCTGAGAGCACCCATGGGCAGAATTCCTGGGCGCAGCGCGGATGGAACAGGGCAGAGCCTGCCGGCCATGGCCGCCCCCCTAGCCTTGCAGTAAAGTGCCATTCGAAGGGTCCGCCCTGTCTCTGGGGGGCTAAGGGGGAGGAGGGAGAAGAGGGGCCAGGCTTGCCACCACACTCATCAGGGCTCCGTTCCTCCTGCCTGAGGTCTTCTCACGGGGCGGGGGATTCTTATTTAAGCAACGATTCACCAACACTCTCATGCGGCAAAAACCCCTATCTTCTGCTTACATTACTCCTGAATGCAAAATTATTCAAAGCAGCTGAACCTTCAATATTATAAGAAAGGTCATATGAAAGGCAGATCCCATGAGAGAGCCATTGCTGGGCACGCTCTGTGCAAATTCCTAACCCATCTTGTTTCCTTCCCGACGGGCACCGGCCACAAGACGTGGCTGCTTGAGGGGGCGCAGCTAAGTGTGAAGCTTTAGGCACTGAGGGTGGGGAGGAGGGGCGGAGAGGCCAGGGTGGTCTTTGCTGGTGGGGTCGGGGGAGGGGGGCAGAAGGCAGTGAGGAGGGTGAGCCCGGTGGGCAGGGAGCACATGCGTTGCCTGGAGCCCCCTCCTGTGAGAGACCGGAGTGTCCCCCATACCCCGCCCCGGGGCTCTGAGAAGATGGGACCTGGGTGCAGCCGCTCCTCTGAGAAGCAGCTGCGGGTCCCCACGGAAGGCTGTGGCTTTTCAGGCACAAGGACAAACGGCCTGGAAAAAGAACAGGCCCCTGCTCGGCGGGATCGCAGGGTGTCCTGTTTGTCCGCCCCGACGGCCCTCCCTGCGGCCCGACAGCCGGGCCCGAGCGGCCCGCGGAGGTGTTTGCCCAAGTGCATTTCCAGTCCATCTCTGAACTGATGACCGTGAGGTGCTGTCATAGTCCAGCCACAGTCTGCTTGCGGCCTTCTCTCAAGTCCCCTCCGTTTACAGGCGCTTAAAGGAGGAAAGTGCTGTCAGTGCTTCCAGCCGGCCACGCTCACACGTCTGGGGTGACGCGCACGGTCCGACTGCTCCTCAGTAACTCAAGGCCCCCGAGCCGGCGGCGCGGCTCTTGTCACGGCGCGGCCCTGAGCTCGGGCAGCGCACAGGCCCCGTCACCGGCCCGGGCGACGGCAGCGGGCACCGCCGGGTTTCCAAGCCAGCCCTGTCCCACACTGGCCGGGTCAGACGGCGCGGGCGGGCGCCGCACCCACCGAGTCTTCCCCGAGGGTCTGGCCCTCCGGCCGTGGCTCGGCAGGGGGCCTTCCGAGGGCCAAAGAGGCGGGCGCCTTTTCGCTGTCACTCTTCTGCAAGGGCCTCGTGTCGCCATGGGGCTTCCGGGGCTGGCCCAGCCACTGCCTCCCCTGCAAGGCGCTGCCGCACTCCGTGCCCCGGTCGCTCGCGCAGGGCTCCTGGTGGCTGCGGGCGCACGGGCTCCCCGCAAGGCCGGCGCTCCCGCCCGGGTCCTGGCTGCCTGCGAGCGGCCGCTGGCCAGTGTGCGCGGCCCGGGGCTCCGGGAGGACGAGGCTGCTCTGGAAGGCCGTCCCGCCGTCCTGGCATCCGTAGGGCCTCTCCGGGCTGTGGATGGCCTGGTGCTTGAAGAGGTTGGCTCGCCGGCTGAAGGTCCTCCCACACTCACTGCACTCGTAGGGCTTCTCACCGCTGTGCACCCGCTGGTGCTGACTGAGCCCCGAGCAGCCCCGGAAGGCCTTCCCGCACTCTTTGCACTTGAACGGCTTCTCCCCACTGTGGATGCGCTGGTGGTGGATGAGCTGGGAGACGCCCTTGAAGGCTTTCGGACACTGGCTGCACGTGTAGGGCTTCTCGCCGCTGTGGGTGCGCTGGTGCTCGATGAGGTTGGAGCTCCTGCTGAAGGTCTTCCCGCACTTGCCGCACGCGTAGGGCCGCTCGCCGCTGTGGATGCGCTGGTGCTCTAGCAGCGCGAAGCTGCGCCGGAAGAGTTTCCCGCACTCGGAGCACTTGTAGGGCTTCTCGCTGCTGTGGATGATCTGGTGCTTGATGAGGTTGGAGCTGCGCGTAAAGGTCTTCCCGCACTCGCTGCACACAAAGGGCTTCTCGCCGCTGTGGATGCGCTGGTGCTCCAGCAGCGCCAGGCTGCGCCGGAAGAGTTTCCCGCACTCGGAGCACTCGTAGGGCTTCTCGCCGCTGTGGATGACCCGGTGCTTGATGAGGTTGGAGCTGCGGCTGAAGGATTTCCCACACTGCTGACATAGGTAGCGCCTCTCCGCACCTTTGGAAGCCTGCTGCCGTAGAACTGACTCCTGCCTACCACTGGGGCTACTTCTCTGCCGCATCTCTCTTGCGTCCCCTGAGGAGCTGCTCTGACCTTTCTCCCTGCGGGGGCCAACCCCACTGGAACCTGTCTGGGGAGAATGAGCATGTTCCGCTCCGCGCTCCAGCGCTTCCCCTGGTGGCCTGGCTACCTGGCTCTTGTTACCGGCCTGAAGATCGGTCCTTGGGAGTTCTTCTAGGCAATGCTTCTGCTTTGAAACCAATGTCCTGTTCTTTATCCTGTCACCTATAAGGATAGAGAACACCCACTGGTGTCACTCTCCCTGCGACTCTATTTAGGGTTCGTTCTCCCTCCTCACGCCCACACCAAAGCTGACAAGGAATGTATCAGGAGATGAGGACATGGGGGGAGACGCAAGATGACTGTCCGCAGACAGGACGGCAAGAGGGGGAAAAGGTGGGAATGAGCTGGAAGCAGTGGTGTCTCAACGGGGACTCCCTGTGAGATTTAAGTCTGCCACAAAGGGGAATTTCCCACCCACAGCGGTCACGCTGCCCTCCTTTGGCTGCTGCTCTCTGTGACTGGCTCAGGCAAGCCAGCCCAGCGCCCCACACTCACCTGTCTGCATCCCTGCGGCGGCCCGTGTTCTGCAGGTGTCTGCTGCCTGGGGCCCCTCCCCTTGTTCCAGCCAGGAGACCAGGTGAGGCTTGGAGGATAAAAATCCTGCCCAGGGAAAGGAAGCAGATCAGTCACTCTTGAACTCAGCCCAGCCTTAGCATCTTCAGGAACAGAGAACAAGGAACCCTCTAAGAGAGCGCCACTGGGAAGGTCCAGAGAAAGGATGGAGTCTCTTTGAGGAAGCGAAGGGATTTGAATGTCCAGGGGCCAGGTGGGCATGGGGAGTCCGAAGTCGATGGTGACTGGGGCCAAGAGGATAACAATATTACTATTTGGCCTGCGGGGAGGGCAGTAGGCTTGTGGGAAATGGAGCCGGGATCCACAGGGGGCAAGGTCCCGGGGAGTATCAGGAAGCAGACAGAGCTGAGGAATGCCTGTGCCTCGAGAGCCAAAGCCCCGTGTCCATCATCAAACAGAACAGATGTCTCAGTTCCTTATGCCAAACTCAACTGACGATTCCAGAACTCCCCTTTGAGCCCTGGATCTGCGCAGTGAGGGTCAGAAACTAGTCTCCCTCTGTGTGGTTAGATTAGGGAGATTAAATCTGTAGGGAAGAAATGGAGCAAGCAGACCCCCTGCAAGCCCGCTGAAGCGGGGAAGCCTGCCCAGCTCCTTTCCGGATTTCTCCAGGCTGGAAAACCAAGTGCATGTCTTAACCTTGATACAAGGAAAAGGAGCAGCTAAACTCCGTAACGTGAAATGAATGTACAATTCAACCTTGATAGGAATGAATTAAGTCTACAACAGTGCATATAAATATTCAAGGATAATACGCATCTATCTTTTGGATAGAAGAGGTTTACTTAACCCATGATTTTATATGCAAAATAAATTTGATGGGGGCCCACGCATTTACCACTTACAGGTCAAAACCATTTTAGCTAAAAACTGTTCTACTGAGACAAAAGCTGGGCTCCAGCAGATTACTGCTCCGGTGGGAAAATGCATTTATTCTTGGGCTCACAGTAACCAACAAACAAAGAAACTTAAAAATAAATTGAGTTCAGAGACAGAGTAGGGGGATTGGATGTGCGTGTCAGATCCTTACCCAGTGACACCAAATGACGATAGTTCTCCAGCATCACTCTCTTGTAGAGGATCCTTTGTCTGAGGTCCAGAAGCTTCCATTCTGTCTTGGTGAAGTACACGGACACGTCTTCAAAAGATACTGGCACCTAGAACAAGCCATTCCTGTGGCTGCAGGGGACTTCACCGCCATGAGTCCCAGGATGAGCGGGCAGCAACTAAACATGGGGCGGGGGGACCCAGAGAACTCAGCAGTTAAGGGGAGACTTGGAGTTGCAAGAGTTGTGAAGCCGGGACATGAAGAGGTGGCAGATGGAGACAGGGAGCCCCACTCACCTTGGGTCTGGCCTTCAAGAGAATGGCGGCCATCGCAGGGGTGCAAAGAAGCTAAGGGGATCGGAAAAAGCCAAGTATGAGATGAGGCCCACCCTACTCCAGCATGACCTCATCCAAGTTAGGTCCCATTCACAGCTACTGGGGGACAGGACATCAGCACATCTTTTTGGGGGACACAAGCCAATCCATAACACTTTCCCAAACTGAGCTTCTGTCCTCTCTCCTCACCTGGGTGGTGGGCCACCAGACAGGGAGTCCTGCCCACCTCGTACGAGGCTTGGCTTCCTCCTCCTCATTTCCAGCACCCCCACCCCGACTTTCCGGCCATCCCTGGAAGCTCCACTGCCAACTCCTCTTCCTCTCAGCTCAGGGTCCTAACAGAAAAACTCCAGAACACACACACACACACACACACACACACACACACACACCCCACTCCACCTGAAATAGACCTGCTCTCAAGGAAAAGAGAAAGACCAGAATAGTGAGATGCACTTTGGAGGGACCCACAAGAGCTGGGGGAGGGGTGCCCTCTAAAGGAGTGACCTTCAGGCTGAGAGCTGAAGGCTGGGGGTGAGCAAAGAGAGGAGCGGGCTAAGGGCGTGGCCCATATCTGGCCCTCGGATGGGCCCAAGCTCAATGGTCACGGCGCTGAAACTGGGGGCAGGGTGGGGAGTGCGGAAGGTGAGGCCATGTGGGCACTCTGGGGACAGACAGGAGCTGGGGCTCATGCTAAGGGCAGGAAGAGTGTGTCACGCCAAAGTGGACAGAATCAGATTTCGCCACATCAGTTCTCAAGACCAGAAGACAGTTTGCTCCAACGCTGTTATCACCACCCAACTGGAGACCACAAGGCGGAACTCCCCCGTGGGGAAGCATAAGAACCAGGCGGTGGCTGGCAGGGGAGTGGGCCGCGAATGCTCATGCTGTCTGGGCGACCGCAGCTTATTTCTGCTACAGGAGAGAGGGTGAGGGGACAGGGTCGCACAGTATTTAAACTGCGGCGAAGTCCCTTATCACCAGTGATGAGCTGTCCATCAGCACCGGCCCAGAATCAATAAACTCATGTATCTGACGAAGAAATATATGCTAATCAGATAGGAAGAAGCCCTTAAGGTGGGATGGACACTAAAACCACTGGGTGGAAGACCATGTGATGTCAAAATGTCTTCCCCTATTTACTGCTGGTCACAAGACAGAAAGCTAACCTACCGGTTGGACAGAGCTGGGACCCCCCTGCTGCGGGGATGCCACCATGGGAAGCGTGCGAGGCTCTTGTCAAAGTTTGACCCCATTCTAACGCAGCCTTGGGAACCCGCACGCAGTTTATAAAGGATCTTGGGGACTGAGGGACCACTTACACACCACAAGGAAGCAACCGGCCCAGTCCAGAAGGTGGGCTGTACCCGGCCTCCTCTGCGTGTCAGTGTCATGGGGAAAAGAGAGACTGTTCTAGAGGAGAAGAGGTGTACACGGCCAATAGTCAAGTGCAACGGAAGTCCTTGATGAGATGCTGGCGTGCAGGACAGAGGAGTCAAAGGCACTGTGGCTGTGGGGCCCTGCGCTGCTCATGTGTCGGATGCATAATGGCACCGGGTCGTGGAAGGAAATGTCCTTTTTGAAGCACTTAGGGAGAAAATGGCATGTAAACTTAATTTAAAATATCTCAGTAAAAACAAAGGAAGGAGAGTAGGGGGAGAGAGAGAGAGAGACCGAGAGAAGGAGGGAGGGGGAAAGGAAAGAGGAAACAGAAAGAAAGAAAGAGAGAAACAAGCAAATAAGGCAAGCTCCAGGCCTCTGGCAACCCTGCGAGGTGGACCCCTGCGTTCTGTTAGACTACTCGCTTTATTTGTCTGTCTGCTTAACGGCGTTCACAATTAAAAGGGAAAATAGTTGGTGGTCCCTCAATAAGTAAACATAGTTATCACACCACTCAGCAATTTCACTCCTGAGTGTATGTTCAAAAGAACTGAAAACAGGTGTTCACATCAAAACGAATGCATCCAGCTTAACTGCAGCCTGATTGAGAGCAGCCAGAAGGCGGAAAGAACCCAAGACAGTGACCAAACAAAACGTGGTCTATACACATGATGTGATGTTATTTGGCCATAAAGAGGAGTGAAGTGCTGATCCATGCTACAGTATGGATGAACCTTGGAGACATCATGATCAGTGAAAAAAGCCAGACATGGACACAAAAGGCCACATCCTGGATGATTCCATTTATGTGATGTAATCTAATATTTCACAAGAGCTGTCTTGACCTAGTTTTGAAGTTATGTGTAAAAATTCTCTTTTCTCTGCCTTTCTTGGGCAGTTTGCTAAGCCCCGACCCCAACTATCTCCGTTTTTGGGACCCCTCTCTCTGGGACCACCAAACACGCTCCCCCAATTCCCCCTTATCTGGGCCAGGTACCAGACAACTAGGGACAGCCCCAATGCCCCAGAGCCTGAGAAATCATCCAAATTAGCCAATGCACAGGGACCCTGCAGAAACTACCTACCCCTACCCCAGGTTCCCCCCGACACACGTGGCCCCACATGGCCACCTCCTCTCCTTCAGAGCTGTAAGTAACAAGGAAGTTCTGCCTTTCATTGCTCTGAATGTCACGACCTGTGATTTGCTATCAAGAAATCTTTAAGTCTTGGGGCGCCTGGGTGGCTCAGTCGTTATCATGGTCCCAGGGTCCCGGGATCGAGCCCCGCATCGGGCTCCCTGCTCGGCGGGAAGCCTGCTTCTCCCTCTCCCACTCCCCCTGCTTGTGTTCCCGCTCTCGCTGTGTCTCTCTCTGTCAAATAAATAAATACATCTTGAAAAAAAAGAAATGTTTAAGTCTTATAAATCGTGTGACAGCTCCAGCACTGGAGGGGCAGAGAGCAGATCAGGGGGTGCCAGTGGCCGGGGGGGGGAGGGCGCTGGGAGCAACTGCTTCACGGAAGGGGTTTCTCTCTGGGGGGATAAAAAGGTTCTAGAACTAGAAAGAGGTGGTGGTTGCCCAACATTGTGAATGTATTTCATGCCACTGAATTGTTGGTTCTAAAGTGGCTAATTTTATGTTATGTGAATCCCATCTCAATAAAAAAAGGGGGGAGGCAAAGGTGTCACTGTCAAGTAGTCCTTCCGATGTCCACAGGTTATGCTTCATGATGACATGCCGTCAGCCCCCGGGGGACCGGCACAAGCTAAAAGTGTGTGTGCGGGGGGAGAATACTGATAACAGCAAGGCTTTTCAGGCCACTACGAAAATGTTCTGAAAAACAGCACGAGCTTCTTTTTTCTTTACCATGACTGTGCTGCCAGGTCATGATCCATTTTGGAAAATACACAAGCCGAAAGGAAGAAATGTTATCTCTAGCCACCCCCCGACACACATGCTGGGGTCCCTTCCAAGACCCCAAGAGAGAAGAGATTGTTGAGCTGTGACTTCCTGAGAGAAACACACTACGGACAGGGGTAGCCTGTAGACGGAGACCAACACTGAAGTTCAGTGGCGCAGGGCGCAGCCAGGCGCCACCATGCGAAGTGGTCACACCCAAGGGTCCGTCCTTGAGACCTAGTCTCCTAAAGTCAGCATACTTTCAAATCCTGGAAAGAAAGATATGGCAAGCTCTCCTCACAGACCCTAAGGCCAAGTAACACCCCGGCAGGAATGGGGTGACACTCCTGAGCATGTGCATAAGGAAGAATCAGGAAGGACACCGTGGAACTGGAGAGCGGTTTCTCCTAAGAGCCTGGTGGGCTGCCAGAACAAAGGAGAAGCCGAAGGATGAGTCCAGGCCCCGAAGCTCAGGTCTCCCCGAAACCCGTCACTAGGCATACAGGTGGAGGTCCATCAGACATCGGTGCCTCAGGCGAGAAGCCAGGAAGGCCCTGTCAGCCTGGGTAACCAGGGACCGTCTGCCAGCCTCCTCCAAGGCTGGTCCACCCTAAGGAGGGGAGCAGAATCCCACCGTGCTTGCTGACTGGCCCAAGTAGAGCCGAGTATGTGGGGCCACCCCCCTGGGGGAGGAGAGGAACAGTGCTGCCAACTGAAATGCATCATGGCTCAAAAAGGGAGAGGCAGTGGGGGCCGGGGGGGGGGGGGGGGGGGGGG